>NW_026646302.1:0-214000 GCF_949987535.1 Balaenoptera acutorostrata
TATGTCTCAATCACCTGTGGGTCTAGGTATGGTCAATCCAGGTGGCATCACAGCCCCTGAACGAATTTGGTAAGAATTTCTATCTCTCTCACTGTCTTTGTTTCACGGGTTTTTTAAAGTAATGGTTTTTTTTTTAAATATAAGCAAATTTTTTTTTAAGATTTCTTTAGTGATTGATTGATTGATTGATTGCTATGTTGGGTCTTCGTTTCTGTGCTAGGGCTTTCTCCAGTTGTGGCAAGTGGGGGCCACTCTTCATCACGGTGCGCGGGCCTCTCACTATTGTGGCCTCTCTTGTTGCGGAGCACAGGCTCCAGACGCGCAGGCTCAGTAGTTGTGGCTCACGGGCCTAGTTGCTCCACGGCATGTGGGATCTTCCCAGACCAGGGCTCGAACCCGTGTTTCCTGCATTAGCAGGCAGATTCTCAACCACTGCGCAACCAGGGAAGCCCAGTAATTGATTTTTGTAATGGGGTTTAGCTGCTTTTCACTGCTGTGTTTATGCCGCTTTACATCCACAAGTCTCACTTACAGAGAGATATCAATACATAGGTTTTAAGATTCTTACTAGTCAGATATATTCTAGGGCGGTGAATAGCGGGTGTTGAGTCCAGTTCACTGAGCAAGGAGTACGACTTGTCTATTACATATTGGGTTTATAGAATGGTATCTGAGCTAATTTCAAACCCTTGTTTTATGCATCACCCCACCTCTCCTTTCCCGTTAAGCAGCCAGAGTGTGTTTTCTAAACATGTGACTCTGTTCTGTTTTGTAATTCAGTTCAAGTGTAGCGGTTTTTACATTGCCTCTATAAGTGATATCTTAGGATCAGTGTCTTTTGCTGTGTGACTTATTTCACTTAGAATCGTCGTACCTAAATCCACTCATCATGCTGCTACTAGCCTTATGACGTTGATTTCATGGCTGAGTGATATTCCTTTGTACATAAGGACCACAACTTCTTTATCCATTTTCCTCTTTCCTGGGATATTTAAGGTGTAACGAAGTGGAGGTTCTTGTCAACAGAGCAGCCCTAAACTTTGGGGTGCCTGTGTCTTGCTGATTTTTAGTTTTCCCAATTTATACGCCCATGAGTGGAAGTGCCCTATGCTCTGTAAGCTGAGTTTTTTAGATGTTTCAGGACACACCGTACACTTCTCCAGAGTGGCTGTTGGCAATTTACATCCCGCCCATCAGCGTTGCAAGGCTCCCGTTTCTCCATGGCCTGTCCTGCATTTCTGGTTTTGACACTTTATTCAGCATGGCCCTTTTGACCGATGGGAAGCGAGACTTCTTTGTAGCGCTGATTTGCCTTTCCAGGTTGCTTGGTTGGCCAAAAAGGGCGTATGCGTTTTTTCCTGAATATATTCAGGAAAAAACGCATACGCCCTTTTTGGCCAAGGGCATCATTGTCGAGGTTTCGCCGCTTTTCCTGTGCTTTAAAGGCGATTCGAATCTACCTCCTGAAATCTGTTTCCTGCAATTCTGCCTTGCTTTCAAATCCTCTTCGTTGCCTTCCCTCGATATATTTGTGGACGAGAGTTATCATTTATAACTCTGCAGGTTTGTGAATTGCAGTGCCCCTGAGCTCCATTTTTCAACTCGCTTTCTTGAAGGCTGGCCGCAAAAGCGCAGGATTGCTTCAGGCCCTATTCTGGTTCCGGGCGCAGGCTGAGCCTGTGGTTAATTCTTCTTCCTGATGGGAAAATAGAGTGAGCTGTGCCTGTCCCAACACCTAGAGCTAGTCTCTCATTGGTTTCCCCTCTTCCCGTTCATCCTCAGGACAAATTGCAACCTGTACGGAACAGGAGGTTAAAGGTGCTGATTCTCCAAGGAGGGAGATTGCTAGTAAAGCGGCTGGAATGGCGAACCCGAGCACAAGGAGATGAGAAATGAGGTGCGTTTTAGAAACGTTTCCCGATCACACGGTGTACCATCTTCTGGGTTTCTCATGCATGTTTTCGATGTAGGAAGATGCCCTTGAACCTGGAGATTTGGGACCCATGGGATGGGTACCACGCAGTATTCCTTTAAAGGGTCTGCGTTTGCTCCCCCAACCTCACCAAACCTCTCAGCCCCTGAGTGTCCACCCTTATGTCTCAATCACCTGTGGGTCTAGGTATGGTCAATCCAGGTGGCATCACAGCCTCTGAACGAATTTGGTAAGAATTTCTCTCTCTTTCACGGTCTTTGTTCACGGGTATTTTAAAGTATTTGATTTTTATAATGGGGTTTAGCTGCTTTTCACTGCTGTGTTTCTACCGCTTTACACCCACTTGACTCACTTACAGAGAGATATCAATACATAGGTTTTAACATTCTTACTAGTCACATATATTCTTGGGCGGTGAATAGGGGGTGTTGAGTCCAGTTCACTGAGCAAGGAGTAGGTCTTGTCTATTACATATTGGGTTTATGGAACGGTATCTGAGCTAATTTGAAACCCTTGTTTTATGCATCACCCCACCTCTCCTTTCCCGTTAAGCAGCCATAGTGTGTTTTCTAAACGTGTGACTCTATTCTGTTTTGTAATTCAGTTCAAGTGTAGCGGTTTTTCCATTCCCTCTATAAGTGATATCTTATAATAAGTGTCTTTTTCTGTGTGACTTATTTCACTTAGAATCGTCGTAGCGAAATCCAGTCATCATGCTGCTACTAGCCTTATGAGGTTGATTTCATGGCTGAGTGATATTCCATTGTACATAAGGACCACAACTTCTTTATCCATTTTTCTCTTTCCTGGGATATTTAAGGTGTAACGTAGTGGAGGTTCTTGTCAACAGAGCAGCCCTAAACTTTGGGGTGCCTGTGTCTTGCTGATTTTTAGTCTTCCCAATTTATACGCCCATGAGTGGAAGTGCCCTATGCTCTCTAAACTGAGTTTTTTAGATGTTTCAGGACACACCGTACACTTCTCCAGAGTGGCTGTTGGGAATTTACATCCCGCCCATTAGCGTAGCAAGGCTCCCGTTTCTCCTTGGCCTGTCCTGCATTTCTGGTTTTGACACTTTATTCAGCATGGCCCTTTTGACCGATGGGAAGCGAGACTTCTTTTTAGCGCTGATTTGCCTTTCCAGGTTGCTTGGTTGGCCAAAAAGGGCGTATGCGTTTTTTCCTGAATATATTCAGGAAAAAACGCATACGCCCTTTTTGGCCAAGGGCATCATTGTCGAGGTTTCGCCGCTTTTCCTGTGCTTTAAAGGCGATTCGAATCTACCTCCTGAAATCTGTTTCCTGCAATTCTGCCTTGCTTTCAAATCCTCTTCGTTGCCTTCCCTCGATATATTTGTGGACGAGAGTTATCATTTATAACTCTGCAGGTTTGTGAATTGCAGTGCCCCTGAGCTCCATTTTTCAACTCGCTTTCTTGAAGGCTGGCCGCAAAAGCGCAGGATTGCTTCAGGCCCTATTCTGGTTCCGGGCGCAGGCTGAGCCTGTGGTTAATTCTTCTTCCTGATGGGAAAATAGAGTGAGCTGTGCCTGTCCCAACACCTAGAGCTAGTCTCTCATTGGTTCCCCCTCTTCCCGTTCATCCTCAGGACAAATTGCAACCTGTACGGAACAGGAGGTTAAAGGTGCTGATTCTCCAAGGAGGGAGATTGCTAGTAAAGCGGCTGGAATGGCGAACCCGAGCACAAGGAGATGAGAAATGAGGTGCGTTTTAGAAACGTTTCCCGATCACACGGTGTACCATCTTCTGGGTTTCTCATGCATGTTTTCGATGTAGGAAGATGCCCTTGAACCTGGAGATTTGGGACCCATGGGATGGGTACCACGCAGTATTCCTTTAAAGGGTCTGCGTTTGCTCCCCCAACCTCACCAAACCTCTCAGCCCCTGAGTGTCCACCCTTATGTCTCAATCACCTGTGAGTCTAGGTATGGTCAATCCAGGTGGCATCACAGCCCCTGAACGAATTTGGTAAGAATTTCTCTCGCTTTCACTGTCTTTGTTTCACGGGTTTTTTAAAGTAATGGTTTTTTTTTTAAATATAAGCAAATTTTTTTTTTAAGATTTCTTTAGTGATTGATTGATTGATTGATTGCTATGTTGGGTCTTCGTTTCTGTGCTAGGGCTTTCTCCAGTTGTGGCAAGTGGGGGCCACTCTTCATCGCGGTGCGCGGGCCTCTCACTATTGTGGCCTCTCTTGTTGCGGAGCACAGGCTCCAGACGCGCAGGCTCAGTAGTTGTGGCTCACGGGCCTAGTTGCTCCACGGCATGTGGGATCTTCCCAGACCAGGACTCGAACCCGTGTTTCCTGCATTAGCAGGCAGATTCTCAACCACTGCGCAACCAGTGAAGCCCAGTAATTGATTTTTGTAATGGGGTTTAGCTGCTTTTCACTGTTGTGTTTATGCCGCTTTACATCCACAAGTCTCACTTACAGAGAGATATGAATACATAGGTTTTAAGATTCTTACTAGTCAGATATATTCTAGGGCGGTGAATAGGGGGTGTTGAGTCCAGTTCACGGAGCAAGGAGTAGGTCTTGTCTATTACATATTGGGTTTATGGAATGGTATCTGAGCTAATTTCAAACCCTTGTTTTATGCATCACCCCACCTCTCCTTTCCCGTTAAGCAGCCATAGTGTGTTTTCTAAACGTGTGACTCTGTTCTGTTTTGTAATTCAGTTCAAGTGTAGCGGTTTTTACATTGCCTCTATAAGTGATATCTTAGGATCAGTGTCTTTTTCTGTGTGACTTATTTCACTTAGAATCGTCGTACCTAAATCCACTCATCATGCTGCTACTAGCCTTATGACGTTGATTTCATGGCTGAGTGATATTCCTTTGTACATAAGGACCACAACTTCTTTATCCATTTTCCTCTTTCCTGGGATATTTAAGGTGTAACGAAGTGGAGGTTCTTGTCAACAGAGCAGCCCTAAACTTTGGGGTGCCTGTGTCTTGCTGATTTTTAGTTTTCCCAATTTATACGCCCATGAGTGGAAGTGCCCTATGCTCTGTAAGCTGAGTTTTTTAGATGTTTCAGGACACACCGTACACTTCTCCAGAGTGGCTGTTGGCAATTTACATCCCGCCCATCAGCGTAGCAAGGCTCCCGTTTCTCCTTGGCCTGTCCTGCATTTCTGGTTTTGACACTTTATTCAGCATGGCCCTTTTGACCGATGGGAAGCGAGACTTCTTTGTAGCGCTGATTTGCCTTTCCAGGTTGCTTGGTTGGCCAAAAAGGGCGTATGCGTTTTTTCCTGAATATATTCAGGAAAAAACGCATACGCCCTTTTTGGCCAAGGGCATCATTGTCGAGGTTTCGCCGCTTTTCCTGTGCTTTAAAGGCGATTCGAATCTACCTCCTGAAATCTGTTTCCTGCAATTCTGCCTTGCTTTCAAATCCTCTTCGTTGCCTTCCCTCGATATATTTGTGGACGAGAGTTATCATTTATAACTCTGCAGGTTTGTGAATTGCAGTGCCCCTGAGCTCCATTTTTCAACTCGCTTTCTTGAAGGCTGGCCGCAAAAGCGCAGGATTGCTTCAGGCCCTATTCTGGTTCCGGGCGCAGGCTGAGCCTGTGGTTAATTCTTCTTCCTGATGGGAAAATAGAGTGAGCTGTGCCTGTCCCAACACCTAGAGCTAGTCTCTCATTGGTTCCCCCTCTTCCCGTTCATCCTCAGGACAAATTGCAACCTGTACGGAACAGGAGGTTAAAGGTGCTGATTCTCCAAGGAGGGAGATTGCTAGTAAAGCGGCTGGAATGGCGAACCCGAGCACAAGGAGATGAGAAATGAGGTGCGTTTTAGAAACGTTTCCCGATCACACGGTGTACCATCTTCTGGGTTTCTCATGCATGTTTTCGATGTAGGAAGATGCCCTTGAACCTGGAGATTTGGGACCCATGGGATGGGTACCACGCAGTATTCCTTTAAAGGGTCTGCGTTTGCTCCCCCAACCTCACCAAACCTCTCAGCCCCTGAGTGTCCACCCTTATGTCTCAATCACCTGTGGGTCTAGGTATGGTCAATCCAGGTGGCATCACAGCCTCTGAACGAATTTGGTAAGAATTTCTCTCTCTTTCACGGTCTTTGTTCACGGGTATTTTAAAGTATTTGATTTTTATAATGGGGTTTAGCTGCTTTTCACTGCTGTGTTTCTACCGCTTTACACCCACTTGACTCACTTACAGAGAGATATCAATACATAGGTTTTAACATTCTTACTAGTCACATATATTCTTGGGCGGTGAATAGGGGGTGTTGAGTCCAGTTCACTGAGCAAGGAGTAGGTCTTGTCTATTACATATTGGGTTTATGGAACGGTATCTGAGCTAATTTGAAACCCTTGTTTTATGCATCACCCCACCTCTCCTTTCCCGTTAAGCAGCCATAGTGTGTTTTCTAAACGTGTGACTCTATTCTGTTTTGTAATTCAGTTCAAGTGTAGCGGTTTTTCCATTCCCTCTATAAGTGATATCTTATGATAAGTGTCTTTTTCTGTGTGACTTATTTCACTTAGAATCGTCGTAGCGAAATCCAGTCATCATGCTGCTACTAGCCTTATGAGGTTGATTTCATGGCTGAGTGATATTCCATTGTACATAAGGACCACAACTTCTTTATCCATTTTTCTCTTTCCTGGGATATTTAAGGTGTAACGAAGTGGAGGTTTTGTCAACAGAGCAGCCCTAAACTTTGGGGTGCCTGTGTCTTGCTGATTTTTAGTCTTCCCAATTTATACGCCCATGAGTGGAAGTGCCCTATGCTCTCTAAACTGAGTTTTTTAGATGTTTCAGGACACACCGTACACTTCTCCAGAGTGGCTGTTGGGAATTTACATCCCGCCCATTAGCGTAGCAAGGCTCCCGTTTCTCCTTGGCCTGTCCTGCATTTCTGGTTTTGACACTTTATTCAGCATGGCCCTTTTGACCGATGGGAAGCGAGACATCTTTTTAGCGCTGATTTGCCTTTCCAGGTTGCTTGGTTGGCCAAAAAGGGCGTATGCGTTTTTTCCTGAATATATTCAGGAAAAAACGCATACGCCCTTTTTGGCCAAGGGCATCATTGTCGAGGTTTCGACGCTTTTCCTGTGCTTTAAAGGCGATTCGAATCTACCTCCTGAAATCTGTTTCCTGCAATTCTGCCTTGCTTTCAAATCCTCTTCGTTGCCTTCCCTCGATATATTTGTGGACGAGAGTTATCATTTATAACTCTGCAGGTTTGTGAATTGCAGTGCCCCTGAGCTCCATTTTTCAACTCGCTTTCTTGAAGGCTGGCCGCAAAAGCGCAGGATTGCTTCAGGCCCTATTCTGGTTCCGGGCGCAGGCTGAGCCTGTGGTTAATTCTTCTTCCTGATGGGAAAATAGAGTGAGCTGTGCCTGTCCCAACACCTAGAGCTAGTCTCTCATTGGTTCCCCCTCTTCCCGTTCATCCTCAGGACAAATTGCAACCTGTACGGAACAGGAGGTTAAAGGTGCTGATTCTCCAAGGAGGGAGATTGCTAGTAAAGCGGCTGGAATGGCGAACCCGAGCACAAGGAGATGAGAAATGAGGTGCGTTTTAGAAACGTTTCCCGATCACACGGTGTACCATCTTCTGGGTTTCTCATGCATGTTTTCGATGTAGGAAGATGCCCTTGAACCTGGAGATTTGGGACCCATGGGATGGGTACCACGCAGTATTCCTTTAAAGGGTCTGCGTTTGCTCCCCCAACCTCACCAAACCTCTCAGCCCCTGAGTGTCCACCCTTATGTCTCAATCACCTGTGGGTCTAGGTATGGTCAATCCAGGTGGCATCACAGCCTCTGAACGAATTTGGTAAGAATTTCTCTCTCTTTCACGGTCTTTGTTCACGGGTATTTTAAAGTATTTGATTTTTATAATGGGGTTTAGCTGCTTTTCACTTCTGTGTTTCTACCGCTTTACACCCACTTGACTCACTTACAGAGAGATATCAATACATAGGTTTTAACATTCTTACTAGTCACATATATTCTTGGGCGGTGAATAGGGGGTGTTGAGTCCAGTTCACTGAGCAAGGAGTAGGTCTTGTCTATTACATATTGGGTTTATGGAACGGTATCTGAGCTAATTTGAAACCCTTGTTTTATGCATCACCCCACCTCTCCTTTCCCGTTAAGCAGCCATAGTGTGTTTTCTAAACGTGTGACTCTATTCTGTTTTGTAATTCAGTTCAAGTGTAGCGGTTTTTCCATTCCCTCTATAAGTGATATCTTATGATAAGTGTCTTTTTCTGTGTGACTTATTTCACTTAGAATCGTCGTAGCGAAATCCAGTCATCATGCTGCTACTAGCCTTATGAGGTTGATTTCATGGCTGAGTGATATTCCATTGTACATAAGGACCACAACTTCTTTATCCATTTTTCTCTTTCCTGGGATATTTAAGGTGTAACGAAGTGGAGGTTTTGTCAACAGAGCAGCCCTAAAATTTGGGGTGCCTGTGTCTTGCTGATTTTTAGTCTTCCCAATTTATACGCCCATGAGTGGAAGTGCCCTATGCTCTCTAAACTGAGTTTTTTAGATGTTTCAGGACACACCGTACACTTCTCCAGAGTGGCTGTTGGGAATTTACATCCCGCCCATTAGCGTAGCAAGGCTCCCGTTTCTCCTTGGCCTGTCCTGCATTTCTGGTTTTGACACTTTATTCAGCATGGCCCTTTTGACCGATGGGAAGCGAGACATCTTTTTAGCGCTGATTTGCCTTTCCAGGTTGCTTGGTTGGCCAAAAAGGGCGTATGCGTTTTTTCCTGAATATATTCAGGAAAAAACGCATACGCCCTTTTTGGCCAAGGGCATCATTGTCGAGGTTTCGACGCTTTTCCTGTGCTTTAAAGGCGATTCGAATCTACCTCCTGAAATCTGTTTCCTGCAATTCTGCCTTGCTTTCAAATCCTCTTCGTTGCCTTCCCTCGATATATTTGTGGACGAGAGTTATCATTTATAACTCTGCAGGTTTGTGAATTGCAGTGCCCCTGAGCTCCATTTTTCAACTCGCTTTCTTGAAGGCTGGCCGCAAAAGCGCAGGATTGCTTCAGGCCCTATTCTGGTTCCGGGCGCAGGCTGAGCCTGTGGTTAATTCTTCTTCCTGATGGGAAAATAGAGTGAGCTGTGCCTGTCCCAACACCTAGAGCTAGTCTCTCATTGGTTCCCCCTCTTCCCGTTCATCCTCAGGACAAATTGCAACCTGTACGGAACAGGAGGTTAAAGGTGCTGATTCTCCAAGGAGGGAGATTGCTAGTAAAGCGGCTGGAATGGCGAACCCGAGCACAAGGAGATGAGAAATGAGGTGCGTTTTAGAAACGTTTCCCGATCACACGGTGTACCATCTTCTGGGTTTCTCATGCATGTTTTCGATGTAGGAAGATGCCCTTGAACCTGGAGATTTGGGACCCATGGGATGGGTACCACGCAGTATTCCTTTAAAGGGTCTGCGTTTGCTCCCCCAACCTCACCAAACCTCTCAGCCCCTGAGTGTCCACCCTTATGTCTCAATCACCTGTGAGTCTAGGTATGGTCAATCCAGGTGGCATCACAGCCCCTGAACGAATTTGGTAAGAATTTCTCTCGCTTTCACTGTCTTTGTTTCACGGGTTTTTTAAAGTAATGGTTTTTTTTTTAAATATAAGCAAATTTTTTTTTTAAGATTTCTTTAGTGATTGATTGATTGATTGATTGCTATGTTGGGTCTTCGTTTCTGTGCTAGGGCTTTCTCCAGTTGTGGCAAGTGGGGGCCACTCTTCATCGCGGTGCGCGGGCCTCTCACTATTGTGGCCTCTCTTGTTGCGGAGCACAGGCTCCAGACGCGCAGGCTCAGTAGATGTGGCTCACGGGCCTAGTTGCTCCACGGCATGTGGGATCTTCCCAGACCAGGGCTCGAACCCGTGTTTCCTGCATTAGCAGGCAGATTCTCAACCACTGCGCAACCAGGGAAGCCCAGTAATTGATTTTTGTAATGGGGTTATCTGCTTTTCACTGCTGTGTTTATGCCGCTTTACATCCAGAAGTCTCACTTACAGAGAGATATCAATACATAGATTTTAAGATTCTTACTAGTCAGATATATTCTAGGGCGGTGAATAGGGGGTGTTGAGTCCAGTTCACTGAGCAAGGAGTAGGTCTTGTCTATTATATATTGGGTTTATGGAATGGTATCTGAGCTAATTTCAAACCCTTGTTTTATGCATCACCCCACCTCTCCCTTCCCGTTAAGCAGCCATAGTGTGTTTTCTAAACGTGTGACTCTGTTCTGTTTTGTAATTCAGTTCAAGTGTAGCGGTTTTTACATTCCCTCTATAAGTGATATCTTAGGATCAGTGTCTTTTTCTGTGTGACTTATTTCACTTAGAATCGTCATACCTAAATCCACTCATCATGCTGCTACTAGCCTTATGAGGTTGATTTCATGGCTGAGTGATATTCCTTTGTACATAAGGACCACAACTTCTTTATCCATTTTCCTCTTTCCTGGGATATTTAAGGTGTAATGAAGTGGAGGTTTTTGTCAACAGAGCAGCCCTAAACTTTGGGGTGCCTGTGTCTTGCTGATTTTTAGTTTTCCCAATTTATAAGCCCATGAGTGGAAGTGCCCTATGCTCTGTAAGCTGAGTTTTTTAGATGTTTCAGGACACACTGTACACTTCTCCAGAGTGGCTGTTGGCAATTTACATCCCGCCCAACAGCGTAGCAAGGCTCCCGTTTCTCCATGGCCTGTCCTGCATTTCTGGTTTTGACACTTTATTCAGCATGGCCCTTTTGACCGATGGGAAGCGAGACTTCTTTGTAGCGCTGATTTGCCTTTCCAGGTTGCTTGGTTGGCCAAAAAGGGCGTATGCGTTTTTTCCTGAATATATTCAGGAAAAAACGCATACGCCCTTTTTGGCCAAGGGCATCATTGTCGAGGTTTCGCCGCTTTTCCTGTGCTTTAAAGGCGATTCGAATCTACCTCCTGAAATCTGTTTCCTGCAATTCTGCCTTGCTTTCACATCCTCTTCGTTGCCTTCCCTCGATATATTTGTGGACGAGAGTTATCATTTATAACTCTGCAGGTTTGTGAATTGCAGTGCCCCTGAGCTCCATTTTTCAACTCGCTTTCTTGAAGGCTGGCCGCAAAAGCGCAGGATTGCTTCAGGCCCTATTCTGGTTCCGGGCGCAGGCTGAGCCTGTGGTTAATTCTTCTTCCTGATGGGAAAATAGAGTGAGCTGTGCCTGTCCCAACACCTAGAGCTAGTCTCTCATTGGTTCCCCCTCTTCCCGTTCATCCTCTGGACAAATTGCAACCTGTACGGAACAGGAGGTTAAAGGTGCTGATTCTCCAAGGAGGGAGATTGCTAGTAAAGCGGCTGGAAAGGCGAACCCGAGCACAAGGAGATGAGAAATGAGGTGCGTTTTAGAAACGTTTCCTGATCACACGGTGTACCATCTTCTGGGTTTCTCATGCATGTTTTCGATGTAGGAAGATGCCCTTGAACCTGGAGATTTGGGACCCATGGGATGGGTACCACGCAGTATTCCTTTAAAGGGTCTGCGTTTGCTCCCCCAACCTCACCAAACCTCTCAGCCCCTGAGTGTCCACCCTTATGTCTCAATCACCTGTGGGTCTAGGTATGGTCAATCCAGGTGGCATCACAGCCCCTGAACGAATTTGGTAAGAATTTGTCTCTCTCTCACTGTCTTTGTTTCATGGGTTTTTTAAAGTAATGTTTTTTTTTAAATATAACAAATTTTTTTTAAGATTTCTTTAGTGATTGATTGATTGATTGATTTCTATGTTGGGTCTTCGTTTCTGTGCTAGGGCTTTCTCCAGTTGTGGCAAGTGGGGGCCACTCTTCATCGCGGTGCGCGGGCCTCTCACTATTGTGGCCTCTCTTGTTGCGGAGCACAGGCTCCAGACGCGCAGGCTCAGTAGTTGTGGCTCACGGGCCTAGTTGCTCCACGGCATGTGGGATCTTCCCAGACCAGGGCTCGAACCCGTGTTTCCTGCATTAGCAGGCAGATTCTCAACCACTGCGCAACCAGGGAAGCCCAGTAATTGATTTTTGTAATGGGGTTTAGCTGCTTTTCACTGCTGTGTTTATGCCGCTTTACATCCACAAGTCTCACTTACAGAGAGATATCAATACATAGATTTTAAGATTCTTACTAGTCAGATATATTCTAGGGCGGTGAATAGGGGGTGTTGAGTCCAGTTCACTGAGCAAGGAGTAGGTCTTGTCTATTACATATTGGGTTTATGGAATGGTATCTGAGCTAATTTCAAACCCTTGTTTTATGCATCACCCCACCTCTCCTTTCCCGTTAAGCAGCCATAGTGTGTTTTCTAAACGTGTGACTCTGTTCTGTTTTGTAGTTCAGTTCAAGTGTAGCGGTTTTACATTCCCTCTATAAGTGATATCTTAGGATCAGAGTCTTTTTCTGTGTGACTTGTTTCACTTAGAACCGTCGTACCTAAATCCACTCATCATGCTGCTACTAGCCTTAAGACGTTGATTTCATGGCTGAGTGATATTCCTTTGTACATAAGGAACACAACTTCTTTATCCATTTTCCTCTTTCCTGGGATATTTAAGGTGTAACGAAGTGGAGGTTCTTGTCAACAGAGCAGCCTTAAACTTTGGGGTGCCTGTGTCTTGCTGATTTTTAGTTTTCCCAATTTATACGCCCATGAGTGGAAGTGCCCTATGCTCTGTAAGCTGAGTTTTTTAGATGTTTCAGGACACACCGTACACTTCTCCAGAGTGGCTGTTGGCAATTTACATCCCGCCCATCAGCGTAGCAAGGCTCCCGTTTCTCCATGGCCTGTCCTGCATTTCTGGTTTTGACACTTTATTCAGCATGGCCCTTTTGACCGATGGGAAGCGAGACTTCTTTGTAGCGCTGATTTGCCTTTCCAGGTTGCTTGGTTGGCCAAAAAGGGCGTATGCGTTTTTTCCTGAATATATTCAGGAAAAAACGCATACGCCCTTTTTGGCCAAGGGCATCATTGTCGACGTTTTGCCACTTTTCCTGTGCTTTAAAGGCAATTCGAATCTACCTCCTGAAATCTGTTTCCTGCAATTCTGCCTTGCTTTCAAATCCTCTTCGTTGCCTTCCCTCAATATATATGTGCACGAGAGTTATCATTTATAACTCTGCAGGTTTGTGAATTGCAGTGCCCCTGAGCTCCATTTTTCAACTCGCTTTCTTGGGAGGTGGCCGCAAAAGCGCAGGATTGCTTCAGGCCCTATTATGGTTCCGGGCGCAGGCTGAGCCTGTGGTTAATTCTTCTTCCTGATGGGAAAATAGAGTGAGCTGTGCCTGTCCCAACACCTAGAGCTAGTCTCTCATTGGTTCCCCCTCTTCCCGTTCATCCTCAGGACAAATTGCAACCTGTACGGAACAGGAGGTTAAAGGTGCTGATTCTCCAAGGAGGGAGATTGCTAGTAAAGCGGCTGGAATGGCGAACCCGAGCACAAGGAGATGAGAAATGAGGAGCGTTTTAGAAACCTTTCCCGATCACACGGTGTACCATCTTCTGCGTTTCTGATGCATGTTTTCGATGTAGGAAGATGCCCTTGAACCTGGAGATTTGGGACCCATGGGATGGGTACCACGCAGTATTCCTTTAAAGGGTCTGCGTTTGCTCCCCCAACCTCACCAAACCTCTCAGCCCCAAGAGGGTCCATCCTTATGTCTCAATCAGCTGTGGGTCTAGATATGGTCAATCCAGGTGGCATCACAGCCCGTGAACGAATTTTGTAAGAATTTCTCTCTCTTTCATGGTCTTTGTTCACGGGTATTTTAAAGTATTTGATTTTTATAATGGGGTTTAGCTGCTTTTCACTGCTGTGTTTCTGCCGCTTTACACCCACTTGACTCACTTACAGAGAGATATCAATACATAGGTTTTAAGATTCTTACTAGTCAGATATATTCTTGGGCGGTGAATAGGGGGTGTTGAGTCCAGTTCACTGAGCAAGGAGTAGGTCTTGTCTATTACATATTGGGTTTATGGAACGGTATCTGAGCTAATTTCAAACCCTTGTTTTATGCATCACCCCACCTCTGCTTTCCCGTTAAGCAGCCATAGTGTGTTTTCTAAACTTGTGACTCTATTCTGTTTTGTAATTCAGTTCAAGTGTAGCGGTTTTTCCATTCCCTCTATAAGTGATATCTTATGATAAGTGTATTTTTCTGTGTGACTTATTTCACTTAGAATCGTCGTAGGTAAATCCACTCATCGTGCTGCTACTAGCCTTATGACGTTGATTTCATGGCTGAGTGATATTCCATTGTACATAAGGACCACAACTTCTTTATCCATTTTTCTCTTTCCTGGGATATTTAAGGTGTAACGAAGTGGAGGTTCTTGTCAACAGAGCAGCCCTAAACTTTGGGGTGCCTGTGTCTTGCTGATTTTTAGTTTTCCCAATTTATAGGCCCATGAGTGGAAGTGCCCTATGCTCTCTAAACTGAGTTTTTTAGATGTTTCAGGACACACCGTACAATTCTCCAGAGTGGCTGTTGGCATTTTACATCCCGCCCATCAGCGTAGCAAGGCTCCCGTTTCTCCTTGGCCTGTCCTGCATTTCTGGTTTTGACTCTTTATTCAGCATGGCCATTTTGACCGATGGGAAGCGAGACTTCTTTGTAGCGCTGATTTGCCTTTCCAGGTTGCTTGGTTGGCCAAAAAGGGCGTATGCGTTTTTTCCTGAATATATTCAGGAAAAAACGCATACGCCCTTTTTGGCAAAGGGCATCATTGTCGAGGTTTTGCCTCTTTTCCTGTGCTTTGAAGGCGATTCGAATCTACCTCCTGAAATCTGTTTCCTGCAATTCTGCCTTGCTTTCAAATCCTCTTCGTTGCCTTCCCTCGATATATTTGTGGACGAGAGTTATCATTTATACCTCTTCAGGATTGTGAATTGCAGTGCCCCTGAGCTCCATTTTGCAACTCGCTTTCTTGGGAGCTGGCCGCAAAAGCGCAGGATTTCTTCAGGCCCTATTCTGGTTCCGGGCGCAGGCTGAGCCTGTGGTTAATTCTTCTTCCTGATGGGAAAATAGAGTGGCCTGTGCCTGTCGCAACACCTAGAGCCAGTCTCTCATTGGTTCCCCCTCTTCCCGTTCATCCTCAGGACAAATTGCAACGTGTACGGAACAGGAGGTTAAAGTTGTTGATTCTCCAAGGAGGGAGATTGTTGGAAAGCGGCTGGAATGGCGAACCCGAGCACAAGGAGATGAGAAATGAGGAGCGTTTTAGAAACCTTTCCCGATCAAACGGTGTACCATCTTCTGGGTTTCTCATGCATGTTTTCGATGTAGGAAGATGCCCTTGAACCTGGAGATTTGGGACCCATGGGATGGGTACCACGCAGTATTCCTTTAAAGGGTCTGCGTTTGCTCCCCGAACCTCACCAAACCTCTCAGCCCCTGAGTGTCCACCCTTATGTCTCAATCACCTGTGGGTCTAGATATGGTCAATACAGGTGGCATCACAGCCCCTGAACGAATTTGGTAAGAATTTCTCTCTCTTTCACTGTCTTTGTTTCACGGGTTTTTAAAAGTAATTGATTTTTATAATGGGGTTTAGCTGCTTTTCACTGCTGTGTTTATGCTGCTTTACACCCACTAGACTCACTTACAGAGAGATATCAATACATAGGTTTTAAGATTCTTGCTAGTCAGATATATTCTTGGGCGGTGAATAGGGGGTGTTGAGTCCAGTTCACTGAGCAAGGAGTAGGTCTTGTCTATTACATATTGGGTTTATGTAACGGTATCTGAGCTAATTTCAAACCCTTGTTTTATGCATCACCCCATCTCACCTTTACCGTTAAGCAGCCATAGTGTGTTTTCTAAACGTGTGACTCTGTTCTGTTTTGTAATTCAGTTCAAGTGTAGCGGTTTTTCCATTCCCTCTATAAGTGATATCTTCTGATAAGTGTCTTTTTCTGTGTGACTTATTTCACTTAGAATCGTCGTACCTAAATCCACTCATCATGCTGCTACTAGCCTTATGAGGTTGATTTCATGGCTGAGTGATATTCCTTTGTACATAAGGACCACAACTTCTTTATCCATTTTCCTCTTTCCTGGGATATTTAAGGTGTAACGAAGTGGAGGTTCTTGTCAACAGAGCAGCCCTAAAGTTTGGGGTGCCTGTGTCTTGCTGATTTTTAGTTTTCCCAATTTATAAGCCCATGAGTGGAAGTGCCCTATGCTCTGTAAGCTGAGTTTTTTAGATGTTTTAGGACACACCGTACACTTCTCCAGAGTGGCTGTTGGCAATTTACATCCCGCCCATCAGCGTAGCAAGGCTCCCGTTTCTCCATGGCCTGTCCTGCATTTCTGGTTTTGACCCTTTATTCAGCATGGCCCTTTTGACCGATGGGAAGCGAGACTTCTTTGTAGCGCTGATTTGCCTTTCCAGGTTGCTTGGTTGGCCAAAAAGGGCGTATGCGTTTTTTCCTGAATATATTCAGGAAAAAACGCATACGCCCTTTTTGGCCAAGGGCATCATTGTCGAGGTTTTGCCGCTTTTCCTGTGCTTTAAAGGCGATTCGAATCTACCTCCTGAAATCTGTTTCCTGCAATTCTGCCTTGCTTTCAAATCCTCTTCGTTGCCTTCCCTCGATATATTTGTGGACGAGAGTTATCATTTATAACTCTGCAGGTTTGTGAATTGCAGTGCCCCTGAGCTCCATTTTTCAACTCGCTTTCTTGAAGGCTGGCCGCAAAAGCGCAGGATTGCTTCAGGCCCTATTCTGGTTCCGGGCGCAGGCTGAGCCTGTGGTTAATTCTTCTTCCTGATGGGAAAATAGAGTGAGCTGTGCCTGTCCCAACACCTAGAGCTAGTCTCTCATTGGTTCCCCCTCTTCCCGTTCATCCTCAGGACAAATTGCAACCTGTACGGAACAGGAGGTTAAAGGTGCTGATTCTCCAAGGAGGGAGATTGCTAGTAAAGCGGCTGGAATGGCGAACCCGAGCACAAGGAGATGAGAAATGAGGTGCGCTTTAGAAACGTTTCCCGATCACACGGTGTACCATCTTCTGGGTTTCTCATGCATGTTTTCGATGTAGGAAGATGCCCTTGAACCTGGAGATTTGGGACCCATGGGATGGGTACCACGCAGTATCCCTTTAAAGGGTCTGCGTTTGCTCCCCCAACCTCACCAAACCTCTCAGCCCCTGAGTGTCCACCCTTATGTCTCAATCACCTGTGGGTCTAGGTATGGTCAATCCAGGTGGCATCACTGCCCCTGAACGAATTTGGTAAGAATTTCTCTCTCTCTCACTGTCTTTGTTTCACGGGTTTTTTAAAGTAATGGTTTTTTTTTAAATATAAGCAGATTTTTTTTAAGATTTCTTTAGTGATTGATTGATTGATTGATTGCTATGTTGGGTCTTCGTTTCTGTGCTAGGGCTTTCTCCAGTTGTGGCAAGTGGGGGCCACTCTTCATCGCGGTGCGCGGGCCTCTCACTATTGTGGCCTCTCTTGTTGCGGAGCACAGGCTCCAGACGCGCAGGCTCAGTAGTTGTGGCTCACGGGCCTAGTTGCTCCACGGCATGTGGGATCTTCCCAGACCGGGGCTCGAACCCGTGTTTCCTGCACTAGCAGGCAGATTCTCAACCACTGCGCAACCAGGGAAGCCCAGTAATTGATTTTTGTAATGGGGTTTAGCTGCTTTCCACTGCTGTGTTTATGCCGCTTTACATCCACAAGTCTCACTTACAGAGAGATATCAATACATAGGTTTTAAGATTCTTACTAGTCAGATATATTCTAGGGCGGTGAATAGGGGGTGTTGAGTCCAGTTCACAGAGCAATGAGTAGGTCTTGTCTATTACATATTGGGTTTATGGAATGGTATCTGAGCTAATTTCAAACCCTTGTTTTATGCATCACCCCACCTCTCCTTTCCCGTTAAGCAGCCATAGTGTGTTTTCTAAACGTGTGACTCTGTTCTGTTTTGTAATTCAGTTCAAGTGTAGCGGTTTTTACATTGCCTCTATAAGTGATATCTTAGGATCAGTGTCTTTTGCTGTGTGACTTTTTTCACTTAGAATCGTCGTACCTAAATCCACTCATCATGCTGCTACTAGCCTTATGACGTTGATTTCATGGCTGAGTGATATTCCTTTGTACATAAGGACCACAACTTCTTTATCCATTTTCCTCTTTCCTGGGATATTTAAGGTGTAACGAAGTGGAGGTTCTTGTCAACAGAGCAGCCCTAAACTTTGGGGTGCCTGTGTCTTGCTGATTTTTAGTTTTCCCAATTTATACGCCCATGAGTGGAAGTGCCCTATGCTCTGTAAGCTGAGTTGTTTAGATGTTTCAGGACACACCGTACACTTCTCCAGAGTGGCTGTTGGCAATTTACATCCCGCCCATCAGCGTAGCAAGGCTCCCGTTTCTCCATGGCCTGTCCTGCATTTCTGGTTTTGACACTTTATTCAGCATGGCCCTTTTGACCGATGGGAAGCGAGACTTCTTTGTAGCGCTGATTTGCCTTTCCAGGTTGCTTGGTTGGCCAAAAAGGGCGTATGCGTTTTTTCCTGAATATATTCAGGAAAAAACGCATACGCCCTTTTTGGCCAAGGGCATCATTGTCGAGGTTTCGCCGCTTTTCCTGTGCTTTAAAGGCGATTCGAATCTACCTCCTGAAATCTGTTTCCTGCAATTGTGCCTTGCTTTCAAATCCTCTTCGTTGCCTTCCCTCGATATATTTGTGGACGAGAGTTGTCATTTATAACTCTGCAGGTTTGTGAATTGCAGTGCCCCTGAGCTCCATTTTTCATCTCGCTTTCTTGAAGGCTGGCCGCAAAAGCGCAGGATTGCTTCAGGCCCTATTCTGGTTCCGGGCGCAGGCTGAGCCTGTGGTTAATTCTTCTTCCTGATGGGAAAATAGAGTGAGCTGTGCCTGTCCCAACACCTAGAGCTAGTCTCTCATTGGTTCCCCCTCTTCCCGTTCATCCTCAGGACAAATTGCAACCTGTACGGAACAGGAGGTTAAAGGTGCTGATTCTCCAAGGAGGGAGATTGCTAGTAAAGCGGCTGGAATGGCGAACCCGAGCACAAGGAGATGAGAAATGAGGTGCGTTTTAGAAACGTTTCCCGATCACACGGTGTACCATATTCTGGGTTTCTGATGCATGTTTTCGATGTAGGAAGATGCCCTTGAACCTGGAGATTTGGGACCCATGGGATGGGTACCACGCAGTATTCCTTTAAAGGGTCTGCGTTTGCTCCCCCAACCTCACCAAACCTCTCAGCCCCTGAGTGTCCACCCTTATGTCTCAATCACCTGTGGGTCTAGGTATGGTCAATCCCGGTGGCATCACAGCCCCTGAACGAATTTGGTAAGAATTTCTCTCTCTTTCACGGTCTTTGTTCACGGGTATTTTAAGGTATTTGATTTTTATAATGGGGTTTAGCTGCTTTTCACTGCTGTGTTTCTGCCGCTTTACACCCACTTGACTCACTTACAGAGAGATATCAATACATAGGTTTTAACATTCTTACTAGTCACATATATTCTTGGGCGGTGAATAGGGGGTGTTGAGTCCATTTCACTGAGCAAGGAGTAGGTCTTGTCTATTACATATTGGGTTTATGGAACGGTATCTGAGCTAATTTGAAACCCTTGTTTTATGCATCACCCCACCTCTCCTTTCCCGTTAAGCAGCCATAGTGTGTTTTCTAAACGTGTGACTCTATTCTGTTTTGTAATTCAGTTCAAGTGTAGCGGTTTTTCCATTCCCTCTATAAGTGATATCTTATGATAAGTGTCTTTTTCTGTGTGACTTATTTCACTTAGAATCGTCGTAGCTAAATCCACTCATCATGCTGCTACTAGCCTTATGAGGTTGATTTCATGGCTGAGTGATATTCCATTGTACATAAGGACCACAACTTCTTTATCCATTTTTCTCTTTCTGGGATATTTAAGGTGTAACGAAGTGGAGGTTCTTGTCAACAGAGCAGCCCTAAACTTTGGGGTGCCTGTGTCTTGCTGATTTTTAGTCTTCCCAATTTATACGCCCATGAGTGGAAGTGCCCTATGCTCTCTAAACTGAGTTTTTTAGATGTTTCAGGACACACCGTACACTTCTCCAGAGTGGCTGTTGGCAATTTACATCCCGCCCATCAGCGTAGCAAGGCTCCCGTTTCTCCTTGGCCTGTCCTGCATTTCTGGTTTTGACACTTTATTCAGCATGGCCCTTTTGACCGATGGGAAGCGAGACTTCTTTGTAGCGCTGATTTGCCTTTCCAGGTTGCTTGGTTGGCCAAAAAGGGCGTATGCGTTTTTTCCTGAATATATTCAGGAAAAAACGCATACGCCCTTTTTGGCCAAGGGCATCATTGTCGAGGTTTCGCCGCTTTTCCTGTGCTTTAAAGGCGATTCGAATCTACCTCCTGAAATCTGTTTCCTGCAATTCTGCCTTGCTTTCAGATCCTCTTCGTTGCCTTCCCTCGATATATTTGTGGACGAGAGTTATCATTTATAACTCTGCAGGTTTGTGAATTGCAGTGCCCCTGAGCTCCATTTTTCAACTCGCTTTCTTGAAGGCTGGCCGCAAAAGCGCAGGATTGCTTCAGGCCCTATTCTGGTTCCGGGCGCAGGCTGAGCCTGTGGTTAATTCTTCTTCCTGATGGGAAAATAGAGTGAGCTGTGCCTGTCCCAACACCTAGAGCTAGTCTCTCATTGGTTCCCCCTCTTCCCGTTCATCCTCAGGACAAATTGCAACCTGTACGGAACAGGAGGTTAAAGGTGCTGATTCTCCAAGGAGGGAGATTGCTAGTAAAGCGGCTGGAATGGCGAACCCGAGCACAAGGAGATGAGAAATGAGGTGCATTTTAGAAACGTTTCCCGATCACACGGTGTACCATCTTCTGGGTTTCTCATGCATGTTTTCGATGTAGGAAGATGCCCTTGAACCTGGAGATTTGGGACCCATGGGATGGGTACCACGCAGTATTCCTTTAAAGGGTCTGCGTTTGCTCCCCCAACCTCACCAAACCTCTCAGCCCCTGAGTGTCCACCCTTATGTCTCAATCACCTGTGGGTCTAGGTATGGTCAATCCAGGTGGCATCACAGCCTCTGAACGAATTTGGTAAGAATTTCTCTCTCTTTCACGGTCTTTGTTCACGGGTATTTTAAAGTATTTGATTTTTATAATGGGGTTTAGCTGCTTTTCACTGCTGTGTTTCTACCGCTTTACACCCACTTGACTCACTTACAGAGAGATATCAATACATAGGTTTTAACATTCTTACTAGTCACATATATTCTTGGGCGGTGAATAGGGGGTGTTGAGTCCAGTTCACTGAGCAAGGAGTAGGTCTTGTCTATTACATATTGGGTTTATGGAACGGTATCTGAGCTAATTTGAAACCCTTGTTTTATGCATCACCCCACCTCTCCTTTCCCGTTAAGCAGCCATAGTGTGTTTTCTAAACGTGTGACTCTATTCTGTTTTGTAATTCAGTTCAAGTGTAGCGGTTTTTCCATTCCCTCTATAAGTGATATCTTATGATAAGTGTCTTTTTCTGTGTGACTTATTTCACTTAGAATCGTCGTAGCGAAATCCAGTCATCATGCTGCTACTAGCCTTATGAGGTTGATTTCATGGCTGAGTGATATTCCATTGTACATAAGGACCACAACTTCTTTATCCATTTTTCTCTTTCCTGGGATATTTAAGGTGTAACGAAGTGGAGGTTTTGTCAACAGAGCAGCCCTAAAATTTGGGGTGCCTGTGTCTTGCTGATTTTTAGTCTTCCCAATTTATACGCCCATGAGTGGAAGTGCCCTATGCTCTCTAAACTGAGTTTTTTAGATGTTTCAGGACACACCGTACACTTCTCCAGAGTGGCTGTTGGGAATTTACATCCCGCCCATTAGCGTAGCAAGGCTCCCGTTTCTCCTTGGCCTGTCCTGCATTTCTGGTTTTGACACTTTATTCAGCATGGCCCTTTTGACCGATGGGAAGCGAGACATCTTTTTAGCGCTGATTTGCCTTTCCAGGTTGCTTGGTTGGCCAAAAAGGGCGTATGCGTTTTTTCCTGAATATATTCAGGAAAAAACGCATACGCCCTTTTTGGCCAAGGGCATCATTGTCGAGGTTTCGACGCTTTTCCTGTGCTTTAAAGGCGATTCGAATCTACCTCCTGAAATCTGTTTCCTGCAATTCTGCCTTGCTTTCAAATCCTCTTCGTTGCCTTCCCTCGATATATTTGTGGACGAGAGTTATCATTTATAACTCTGCAGGTTTGTGAATTGCAGTGCCCCTGAGCTCCATTTTTCAACTCGCTTTCTTGAAGGCTGGCCGCAAAAGCGCAGGATTGCTTCAGGCCCTATTCTGGTTCCGGGCGCAGGCTGAGCCTGTGGTTAATTCTTCTTCCTGATGGGAAAATAGAGTGAGCTGTGCCTGTCCCAACACCTAGAGCTAGTCTCTCATTGGTTCCCCCTCTTCCCGTTCATCCTCAGGACAAATTGCAACCTGTACGGAACAGGAGGTTAAAGGTGCTGATTCTCCAAGGAGGGAGATTGCTAGTAAAGCGGCTGGAATGGCGAACCCGAGCACAAGGAGATGAGAAATGAGGTGCGTTTTAGAAACGTTTCCCGATCACACGGTGTACCATCTTCTGGGTTTCTCATGCATGTTTTCGATGTAGGAAGATGCCCTTGAACCTGGAGATTTGGGACCCATGGGATGGGTACCACGCAGTATTCCTTTAAAGGGTCTGCGTTTGCTCCCCCAACCTCACCAAACCTCTCAGCCCCTGAGTGTCCACCCTTATGTCTCAATCACCTGTGAGTCTAGGTATGGTCAATCCAGGTGGCATCACAGCCCCTGAACGAATTTGGTAAGAATTTCTCTCGCTTTCACTGTCTTTGTTTCACGGGTTTTTTAAAGTAATGGTTTTTTTTTAAAATATAAGCAAATTTTTTTTTTAAGATTTCTTTAGTGATTGATTGATTGATTGATTGCTATGTTGGGTCTTCGTTTCTGTGCTAGGGCTTTCTCCAGTTGTGGCAAGTGGGGGCCACTCTTCATCGCGGTGCGCGGGCCTCTCACTATTGTGGCCTCTCTTGTTGCGGAGCACAGGCTCCAGACGCGCAGGCTCAGTAGATGTGGCTCACGGGCCTAGTTGCTCCACGGCATGTGGGATCTTCCCAGACCAGGGCTCGAACCCGTGTTTCCTGCATTAGCAGGCAGATTCTCAACCACTGCGCAACCAGGGAAGCCCAGTAATTGATTTTTGTAATGGGGTTATCTGCTTTTCACTGCTGTGTTTATGCCGCTTTACATCCAGAAGTCTCACTTACAGAGAGATATCAATACATAGATTTTAAGATTCTTACTAGTCAGATATATTCTAGGGCGGTGAATAGGGGGTGTTGAGTCCAGTTCACTGAGCAAGGAGTAGGTCTTGTCTATTATATATTGGGTTTATGGAATGGTATCTGAGCTAATTTCAAACCCTTGTTTTATGCATCACCCCACCTCTCCCTTCCCGTTAAGCAGCCATAGTGTGTTTTCTAAACGTGTGACTCTGTTCTGTTTTGTAATTCAGTTCAAGTGTAGCGGTTTTTACATTCCCTCTCTAAGTGATATCTTAGGATCAGTGTCTTTTTCTGTGTGACTTATTTCACTTAGAATCGTCATACCTAAATCCACTCATCATGCTGCTACTAGCCTTATGAGGTTGATTTCATGGCTGAGTGATATTCCTTTGTACATAAGGACCACAACTTCTTTATCCATTTTCCTCTTTCCTGGGATATTTAAGGTGTAATGAAGTGGAGGTTTTTGTCAACAGAGCAGCCCTAAACTTTGGGGTGCCTGTGTCTTGCTGATTTTTAGTTTTCCCAATTTATAAGCCCATGAGTGGAAGTGCCCTATGCTCTGTAAGCTGAGTTTTTTAGATGTTTCAGGACACACTGTACACTTCTCCAGAGTGGCTGTTGGCAATTTACATCCCGCCCAACAGCGTAGCAAGGCTCCCGTTTCTCCATGGCCTGTCCTGCATTTCTGGTTTTGACACTTTATTCAGCATGGCCCTTTTGACCGATGGGAAGCGAGACTTCTTTGTAGCGCTGATTTGCCTTTCCAGGTTGCTTGGTTGGCCAAAAAGGGCGTATGCGTTTTTTCCTGAATATATTCAGGAAAAAACGCATACGCCCTTTTTGGCCAAGGGCATCATTGTCGAGGTTTCGCCGCTTTTCCTGTGCTTTAAAGGCGATTCGAATCTACCTCCTGAAATCTGTTTCCTGCAATTCTGCCTTGCTTTCACATCCTCTTCGTTGCCTTCCCTCGATATATTTGTGGACGAGAGTTATCATTTATAACTCTGCAGGTTTGTGAATTGCAGTGCCCCTGAGCTCCATTTTTCAACTCGCTTTCTTGAAGGCTGGCCGCAAAAGCGCAGGATTGCTTCAGGCCCTATTCTGGTTCCGGGCGCAGGCTGAGCCTGTGGTTAATTCTTCTTCCTGATGGGAAAATAGAGTGAGCTGTGCCTGTCCCAACACCTAGAGCTAGTCTCTCATTGGTTCCCCCTCTTCCCGTTCATCCTCTGGACAAATTGCAACCTGTACGGAACAGGAGGTTAAAGGTGCTGATTCTCCAAGGAGGGAGATTGCTAGTAAAGCGGCTGGAAAGGCGAACCCGAGCACAAGGAGATGAGAAATGAGGTGCGTTTTAGAAACGTTTCCTGATCACACGGTGTACCATCTTCTGGGTTTCTCATGCATGTTTTCGATGTAGGAAGATGCCCTTGAACCTGGAGATTTGGGACCCATGGGATGGGTACCACGCAGTATTCCTTTAAAGGGTCTGCGTTTGCTCCCCCAACCTCACCAAACCTCTCAGCCCCTGAGTGTCCACCCTTATGTCTCAATCACCTGTGGGTCTAGGTATGGTCAATCCAGGTGGCATCACAGCCCCTGAACGAATTTGGTAAGAATTTGTCTCTCTCTCACTGTCTTTGTTTCATGGGTTTTTTAAAGTAATGTTTTTTTTTAAATATAACAAATTTTTTTTAAGATTTCTTTAGTGATTGATTGATTGATTGATTTCTATGTTGGGTCTTCGTTTCTGTGCTAGGGCTTTCTCCAGTTGTGGCAAGTGGGGGCCACTCTTCATCGCGGTGCGCGGGCCTCTCACTATTGTGGCCTCTCTTGTTGCGGAGCACAGGCTCCAGACGCGCAGGCTCAGTAGTTGTGGCTCACGGGCCTAGTTGCTCCACGGCATGTGGGATCTTCCCAGACCAGGGCTCGAACCCGTGTTTCCTGCATTAGCAGGCAGATTCTCAACCACTGCGCAACCAGGGAAGCCCAGTAATTGATTTTTGTAATGGGGTTTAGCTGCTTTTCACTGCTGTGTTTATGCCGCTTTACATCCACAAGTCTCACTTACAGAGAGATATCAATACATAGATTTTAAGATTCTTACTAGTCAGATATATTCTAGGGCGGTGAATAGGGGGTGTTGAGTCCAGTTCACTGAGCAAGGAGTAGGTCTTGTCTATTACATATTGGGTTTATGGAATGGTATCTGAGCTAATTTCAAACCCTTGTTTTATGCATCACCCCACCTCTCCTTTCCCGTTAAGCAGCCATAGTGTGTTTTCTAAACGTGTGACTCTGTTCTGTTTTGTAGTTCAGTTCAAGTGTAGCGGTTTTACATTCCCTCTATAAGTGATATCTTAGGATCAGAGTCTTTTTCTGTGTGACTTGTTTCACTTAGAACCGTCGTACCTAAATCCACTCATCATGCTGCTACTAGCCTTAAGACGTTGATTTCATGGCTGAGTGATATTCCTTTGTACATAAGGAACACAACTTCTTTATCCATTTTCCTCTTTCCTGGGATATTTAAGGTGTAACGAAGTGGAGGTTCTTGTCAACAGAGCAGCCTTAAACTTTGGGGTGCCTGTGTCTTGCTGATTTTTAGTTTTCCCAATTTATACGCCCATGAGTGGAAGTGCCCTATGCTCTGTAAGCTGAGTTTTTTAGATGTTTCAGGACACACCGTACACTTCTCCAGAGTGGCTGTTGGCAATTTACATCCCGCCCATCAGCGTAGCAAGGCTCCCGTTTCTCCATGGCCTGTCCTGCATTTCTGGTTTTGACACTTTATTCAGCATGGCCCTTTTGACCGATGGGAAGCGAGACTTCTTTGTAGCGCTGATTTGCCTTTCCAGGTTGCTTGGTTGGCCAAAAAGGGCGTATGCGTTTTTTCCTGAATATATTCAGGAAAAAACGCATACGCCCTTTTTGGCCAAGGGCATCATTGTCGACGTTTTGCCACTTTTCCTGTGCTTTAAAGGCAATTCGAATCTACCTCCTGAAATCTGTTTCCTGCAATTCTGCCTTGCTTTCAAATCCTCTTCGTTGCCTTCCCTCAATATATATGTGCACGAGAGTTATCATTTATAACTCTGCAGGTTTGTGAATTGCAGTGCCCCTGAGCTCCATTTTTCAACTCGCTTTCTTGGGAGGTGGCCGCAAAAGCGCAGGATTGCTTCAGGCCCTATTCTGGTTCCGGGCGCAGGCTGAGCCTGTGGTTAATTCTTCTTCCTGATGGGAAAATAGAGTGAGCTGTGCCTGTCCCAACACCTAGAGCTAGTCTCTCATTGGTTCCCCCTCTTCCCGTTCATCCTCAGGACAAATTGCAACCTGTACGGAACAGGAGGTTAAAGGTGCTGATTCTCCAAGGAGGGAGATTGCTAGTAAAGCGGCTGGAATGGCGAACCCGAGCACAAGGAGATGAGAAATGAGGAGCGTTTTAGAAACCTTTCCCGATCACACGGTGTACCATCTTCTGCGTTTCTGATGCATGTTTTCGATGTAGGAAGATGCCCTTGAACCTGGAGATTTGGGACCCATGGGATGGGTACCACGCAGTATTCCTTTAAAGGGTCTGCGTTTGCTCCCCCAACCTCACCAAACCTCTCAGCCCCAAGAGGGTCCATCCTTATGTCTCAATCAGCTGTGGGTCTAGATATGGTCAATCCAGGTGGCATCACAGCCCGTGAACGAATTTTGTAAGAATTTCTCTCTCTTTCATGGTCTTTGTTCACGGGTATTTTAAAGTATTTGATTTTTATAATGGGGTTTAGCTGCTTTTCACTGCTGTGTTTCTGCCGCTTTACACCCACTTGACTCACTTACAGAGAGATATCAATACATAGGTTTTAAGATTCTTACTAGTCAGATATATTCTTGGGCGGTGAATAGGGGGTGTTGAGTCCAGTTCACTGAGCAAGGAGTAGGTCTTGTCTATTACATATTGGGTTTATGGAACGGTATCTGAGCTAATTTCAAACCCTTGTTTTATGCATCACCCCACCTCTGCTTTCCCGTTAAGCAGCCATAGTGTGTTTTCTAAACTTGTGACTCTATTCTGTTTTGTAATTCAGTTCAAGTGTAGCGGTTTTTCCATTCCCTCTATAAGTGATATCTTATGATAAGTGTATTTTTCTGTGTGACTTATTTCACTTAGAATCGTCGTAGGTAAATCCACTCATCGTGCTGCTACTAGCCTTATGACGTTGATTTCATGGCTGAGTGATATTCCATTGTACATAAGGACCACAACTTCTTTATCCATTTTTCTCTTTCCTGGGATATTTAAGGTGTAACGAAGTGGAGGTTCTTGTCAACAGAGCAGCCCTAAACTTTGGGGTGCCTGTGTCTTGCTGATTTTTAGTTTTCCCAATTTATAGGCCCATGAGTGGAAGTGCCCTATGCTCTCTAAACTGAGTTTTTTAGATGTTTCAGGACACACCGTACAATTCTCCAGAGTGGCTGTTGGCATTTTACATCCCGCCCATCAGCGTAGCAAGGCTCCCGTTTCTCCTTGGCCTGTCCTGCATTTCTGGTTTTGACTCTTTATTCAGCATGGCCATTTTGACCGATGGGAAGCGAGACTTCTTTGTAGCGCTGATTTGCCTTTCCAGGTTGCTTGGTTGGCCAAAAAGGGCGTATGCGTTTTTTCCTGAATATATTCAGGAAAAAACGCATACGCCCTTTTTGGCAAAGGGCATCATTGTCGAGGTTTTGCCTCTTTTCCTGTGCTTTGAAGGCGATTCGAATCTACCTCCTGAAATCTGTTTCCTGCAATTCTGCCTTGCTTTCAAATCCTCTTCGTTGCCTTCCCTCGATATATTTGTGGACGAGAGTTATCATTTATACCTCTTCAGGATTGTGAATTGCAGTGCCCCTGAGCTCCATTTTGCAACTCGCTTTCTTGGGAGCTGGCCGCAAAAGCGCAGGATTTCTTCAGGCCCTATTCTGGTTCCGGGCGCAGGCTGAGCCTGTGGTTAATTCTTCTTCCTGATGGGAAAATAGAGTGGCCTGTGCCTGTCGCAACACCTAGAGCCAGTCTCTCATTGGTTCCCCCTCTTCCCGTTCATCCTCAGGACAAATTGCAACGTGTACGGAACAGGAGGTTAAAGTTGTTGATTCTCCAAGGAGGGAGATTGTTGGAAAGCGGCTGGAATGGCGAACCCGAGCACAAGGAGATGAGAAATGAGGAGCGTTTTAGAAACCTTTCCCGATCAAACGGTGTACCATCTTCTGGGTTTCTCATGCATGTTTTCGATGTAGGAAGATGCCCTTGAACCTGGAGATTTGGGACCCATGGGATGGGTACCACGCAGTATTCCTTTAAAGGGTCTGCGTTTGCTCCCCGAACCTCACCAAACCTCTCAGCCCCTGAGTGTCCACCCTTATGTCTCAATCACCTGTGGGTCTAGATATGGTCAATACAGGTGGCATCACAGCCCCTGAACGAATTTGGTAAGAATTTCTCTCTCTTTCACTGTCTTTGTTTCACGGGTTTTTAAAAGTAATTGATTTTTATAATGGGATTTAGCTGCTTTTCACTGCTGTGTTTATGCTGCTTTACACCCACTAGACTCACTTACAGAGAGATATCAATACATAGGTTTTAAGATTCTTGCTAGTCAGATATATTCTTGGGCGGTGAATAGGGGGTGTTGAGTCCAGTTCACTGAGCAAGGAGTAGGTCTTGTCTATTACATATTGGGTTTATGTAACGGTATCTGAGCTAATTTCAAACCCTTGTTTTATGCATCACCCCATCTCACCTTTACCGTTAAGCAGCCATAGTGTGTTTTCTAAACGTGTGACTCTGTTCTGTTTTGTAATTCAGTTCAAGTGTAGCGGTTTTTCCATTCCCTCTATAAGTGATATCTTCTGATAAGTGTCTTTTTCTGTGTGACTTATTTCACTTAGAATCGTCGTACCTAAATCCACTCATCATGCTGCTACTAGCCTTATGAGGTTGATTTCATGGCTGAGTGATATTCCTTTGTACATAAGGACCACAACTTCTTTATCCATTTTCCTCTTTCCTGGGATATTTAAGGTGTAACGAAGTGGAGGTTCTTGTCAACAGAGCAGCCCTAAAGTTTGGGGTGCCTGTGTCTTGCTGATTTTTAGTTTTCCCAATTTATAAGCCCATGAGTGGAAGTGCCCTATGCTCTGTAAGCTGAGTTTTTTAGATGTTTTAGGACACACCGTACACTTCTCCAGAGTGGCTGTTGGCAATTTACATCCCGCCCATCAGCGTAGCAAGGCTCCCGTTTCTCCATGGCCTGTCCTGCATTTCTGGTTTTGACCCTTTATTCAGCATGGCCCTTTTGACCGATGGGAAGCGAGACTTCTTTGTAGCGCTGATTTGCCTTTCCAGGTTGCTTGGTTGGCCAAAAAGGGCGTATGCGTTTTTTCCTGAATATATTCAGGAAAAAACGCATACGCCCTTTTTGGCCAAGGGCATCATTGTCGAGGTTTTGCCGCTTTTCCTGTGCTTTAAAGGCGATTCGAATCTACCTCCTGAAATCTGTTTCCTGCAATTCTGCCTTGCTTTGAAATCCTCTTCGTTGCCTTCCCTCGATATATTTGTGGACGAGAGTTATCATTTATAACTCTGCAGGTTTGTGAATTGCAGTGCCCCTGAGCTCCATTTTTCAACTCGCTTTCTTGAAGGCTGGCCGCAAAAGCGCAGGATTGCTTCAGGCCCTATTCTGGTTCCGGGCGCAGGCTGAGCCTGTGGTTAATTCTTCTTCCTGATGGGAAAATAGAGTGAGCTGTGCCTGTCCCAACACCTAGAGCTAGTCTCTCATTGGTTCCCCCTCTTCCCGTTCATCCTCAGGACAAATTGCAACCTGTACGGAACAGGAGGTTAAAGGTGCTGATTCTCCAAGGAGGGAGATTGCTAGTAAAGCGGCTGGAATGGCGAACCCGAGCACAAGGAGATGAGAAATGAGGTGCGCTTTAGAAACGTTTCCCGATCACACGGTGTACCATCTTCTGGGTTTCTCATGCATGTTTTCGATGTAGGAAGATGCCCTTGAACCTGGAGATTTGGGACCCATGGGATGGGTACCACGCAGTATCCCTTTAAAGGGTCTGCGTTTGCTCCCCCAACCTCACCAAACCTCTCAGCCCCTGAGTGTCCACCCTTATGTCTCAATCACCTGTGGGTCTAGGTATGGTCAATCCAGGTGGCATCACTGCCCCTGAACGAATTTGGTAAGAATTTCTCTCTCTCTCACTGTCTTTGTTTCACGGGTTTTTTAAAGTAATGGTTTTTTTTTTAAATATAAGCAGATTTTTTTTAAGATTTCTTTAGTGATTGATTGATTGATTGATTGCTATGTTGGGTCTTCGTTTCTGTGCTAGGGCTTTCTCCAGTTGTGGCAAGTGGGGGCCACTCTTCATCGCGGTGCGCGGGCCTCTCACTATTGTGGCCTCTCTTGTTGCGGAGCACAGGCTCCAGACGCGCAGGCTCAGTAGTTGTGGCTCACGGGCCTAGTTGCTCCACTGCATGTGGGATCTTCCCAGACCGGGGCTCGAACCCGTGTTTCCTGCACTAGCAGGCAGATTCTCAACCACTGCGCAACCAGGGAAGCCCAGTAATTGATTTTTGTAATGGGGTTTAGCTGCTTTCCACTGCTGTGTTTATGCCGCTTTACATCCACAAGTCTCACTTACAGAGAGATATCAATACATAGGTTTTAAGATTCTTACTAGTCAGATATATTCTAGGGCGGTGAATAGGGGGTGTTGAGTCCAGTTCACAGAGCAAGGAGTAGGTCTTGTCTATTACATATTGGGTTTATGGAATGGTATCTGAGCTAATTTCAAACCCTTGTTTTATGCATCACCCCACCTCTCCTTTCCCGTTAAGCAGCCATAGTGTGTTTTCTAAACGTGTGACTCTGTTCTGTTTTGTAATTCAGTTCAAGTGTAGCGGTTTTTACATTGCCTCTATAAGTGATATCTTAGGATCAGTGTCTTTTGCTGTGTGACTTTTTTCACTTAGAATCGTCGTACCTAAATCCACTCATCATGCTGCTACTAGCCTTATGACGTTGATTTCATGGCTGAGTGATATTCCTTTGTACATAAGGACCACAACTTCTTTATCCATTTTCCTCTTTCCTGGGATATTTAAGGTGTAACGAAGTGGAGGTTCTTGTCAACAGAGCAGCCCTAAACTTTGGGGTGCCTGTGTCTTGCTGATTTTTAGTTTTCCCAATTTATACGCCCATGAGTGGAAGTGCCCTATGCTCTGTAAGCTGAGTTGTTTAGATGTTTCAGGACACACCGTACACTTCTCCAGAGTGGCTGTTGGCAATTTACATCCCGCCCATCAGCGTAGCAAGGCTCCCGTTTCTCCATGGCCTGTCCTGCATTTCTGGTTTTGACACTTTATTCAGCATGGCCCTTTTGACCGATGGGAAGCGAGACTTCTTTGTAGCGCTGATTTGCCTTTCCAGGTTGCTTGGTTGGCCAAAAAGGGCGTATGCGTTTTTTCCTGAATATATTCAGGAAAAAACGCATACGCCCTTTTTGGCCAAGGGCATCATTGTCGAGGTTTCGCCGCTTTTCCTGTGCTTTAAAGGCGATTCGAATCTACCTCCTGAAATCTGTTTCCTGCAATTGTGCCTTGCTTTCAAATCCTCTTCGTTGCCTTCCCTCGATATATTTGTGGACGAGAGTTGTCATTTATAACTCTGCAGGTTTGTGAATTGCAGTGCCCCTGAGCTCCATTTTTCATCTCGCTTTCTTGAAGGCTGGCCGCAAAAGCGCAGGATTGCTTCAGGCCCTATTCTGGTTCCGGGCGCAGGCTGAGCCTGTGGTTAATTCTTCTTCCTGATGGGAAAATAGAGTGAGCTGTGCCTGTCCCAACACCTAGAGCTAGTCTCTCATTGGTTCCCCCTCTTCCCGTTCATCCTCAGGACAAATTGCAACCTGTACGGAACAGGAGGTTAAAGGTGCTGATTCTCCAAGGAGGGAGATTGCTAGTAAAGCGGCTGGAATGGCGAACCCCAGCACAAGGAGATGAGAAATGAGGTGCGTTTTAGAAACGTTTCCCGATCACACGGTGTACCATATTCTGGGTTTCTGATGCATGTTTTCGATGTAGGAAGATGCCCTTGAACCTGGAGATTTGGGACCCATGGGATGGGTACCACGCAGTATTCCTTTAAAGGGTCTGCGTTTGCTCCCCCAACCTCACCAAACCTCTCAGCCCCTGAGTGTCCACCCTTATGTCTCAATCACCTGTGGGTCTAGGTATGGTCAATCCCGGTGGCATCACAGCCCCTGAACGAATTTGGTAAGAATTTCTCTCTCTTTCACGGTCTTTGTTCACGGGTATTTTAAGGTATTTGATTTTTATAATGGGGTTTAGCTGCTTTTCACTGCTGTGTTTCTGCCGCTTTACACCCACTTGACTCACTTACAGAGAGATATCAATACATAGGTTTTAACATTCTTACTAGTCACATATATTCTTGGGCGGTGAATAGGGGGTGTTGAGTCCATTTCACTGAGCAAGGAGTAGGTCTTGTCTATTACATATTGGGTTTATGGAACGGTATCTGAGCTAATTTGAAACCCTTGTTTTATGCATCACCCCACCTCTCCTTTCCCGTTAAGCAGCCATAGTGTGTTTTCTAAACGTGTGACTCTATTCTGTTTTGTAATTCAGTTCAAGTGTAGCGGTTTTTCCATTCCCTCTATAAGTGATATCTTATGATAAGTGTCTTTTTCTGTGTGACTTATTTCACTTAGAATCGTCGTAGCTAAATCCACTCATCATGCTGCTACTAGCCTTATGAGGTTGATTTCATGGCTGAGTGATATTCCATTGTACATAAGGACCACAACTTCTTTATCCATTTTTCTCTTTCTGGGATATTTAAGGTGTAACGAAGTGGAGGTTCTTGTCAACAGAGCAGCCCTAAACTTTGGGGTGCCTGTGTCTTGCTGATTTTTAGTCTTCCCAATTTATACGCCCATGAGTGGAAGTGCCCTATGCTCTCTAAACTGAGTTTTTTAGATGTTTCAGGACACACCGTACACTTCTCCAGAGTGGCTGTTGGCAATTTACATCCCGCCCATCAGCGTAGCAAGGCTCCCGTTTCTCCTTGGCCTGTCCTGCATTTCTGGTTTTGACACTTTATTCAGCATGGCCCTTTTGACCGATGGGAAGCGAGACTTCTTTGTAGCGCTGATTTGCCTTTCCAGGTTGCTTGGTTGGCCAAAAAGGGCGTATGCGTTTTTTCCTGAATATATTCAGGAAAAAACGCATACGCCCTTTTTGGCCAAGGGCATCATTGTCGAGGTTTCGCCGCTTTTCCTGTGCTTTAAAGGCGATTCGAATCTACCTCCTGAAATCTGTTTCCTGCAATTCTGCCTTGCTTTCAGATCCTCTTCGTTGCCTTCCCTCGATATATTTGTGGACGAGAGTTATCATTTATAACTCTGCAGGTTTGTGAATTGCAGTGCCCCTGAGCTCCATTTTTCAACTCGCTTTCTTGAAGGCTGGCCGCAAAAGCGCAGGATTGCTTCAAGCCCTATTCTGGTTAGGGGCGCAGGCTGAGCCTGTGGTTAATTCTTCTTCCTGATGGGGAAATAGAGTGAGCTCTGCCTGTCCCAACACCTAGAGCTAGTCTCTCATTGGTTCCCCCTCTTCCCGTTCATCCTCAGGACAAATTGCAACCTGTACGGAACAGGAGGTTAAAGGTGCTGATTCTCCAAGGAGGGAGATTGCTAGTAAAGCGGCTGGATTGGCGAACCCGAGCACAAGGAGATGAGAAATGAGGTGCGTTTTAGAAACGATTCCCGATCACACGGTGTACCATCTTCTGGGTTTCTCATGCATGTTTTCGATGTAGGAAGATGCCCTTGAACCTGGAGATTTGGGACCCATGGGATGGGTACCACGCAGTATTCCTTTAAAGGGTCTGCGTTTGCTCCCCCAAGCTCACCAAACCTCTCAGCCCCTGAGTGTCCACCCTTATGTCTCAATCACCTGTGGGTCTAGGTATGGTCAATCCAGGTGGCATCACAGCCCCTGAACGAATTTGGTAAGAATTTCTCTCTCTCTCACTGTCTTTGTTTCATGGGTTTTTTAAAGTAATGGTTTTTTTTTAAATATAAGCAAATTTTTTTTTAAGATTTCTTTAGTGATTGATTGATTGATTGATTGCTATGTTGGGTCTTCGTTTCTGTGCTAGGGCTTTCTCCAGTTGTGGCAAGTGGGGGCCACTCTTCATCACGGTGCGCGGGCCTCTCACTATTGTGGCCTCTCTTGTTGCGGAGCACAGGCTCCAGACGCGCAGGCTCAGTAGTTGTGGCTCACGGGCCTAGTTGCTCCACGGCATGTGGGATCTTCCCAGACCAGGGCTCGAACCCGTGTTTCCTGCACTAGCAGGCAGATTCTCAACCACTGCGCAACCAGGGAAGCCCAGTAATTGATTTTTGTAATGGGGTTTAGCTGCTTTCCACTGCTGTGTTTATGCCGCTTTACATCCACAAGTCTCACTTACAGAGAGATATCAATACATAGGTTTTAAGATTCTTACTAGTCAGATATATTCTAGGGCGGTGAATAGGGGGTGTTGAGTCCAGTTCACTGAGCAAGGAGTAGGTCTTGTCTATTACATATTGGGTTTATGGAATGGTATCTGAGCTAATTTCAAACCCTTGTTTTATGCATCACCCCACCTCTCCTTTCCCGTTAAGCAGCCATAGTGTGTCTTCCAAACGTGTGACTCTGTTCTGTTTTGTAATTCAGTTCAAGTGTAGCGGTTTTTACATTGCCTCTATAAGTGATATCTTCTGATAAGTGTCTTTTTCTGTGTGACTTATTTCACTTAGAATCGTCGTACCTAAATCCACTCATCATGCTGCTACTAGCCTTATAACGTTGATTTCATGGCTGAGTGATATTCCTTTGTACATAAGGACCACAACTTCTTTATCCATTTTCCTCTTTCCTGGGATATTTAAGGTGTAACGAAGTGGAGGTTCTTGTCAGCAGAGCAGCCCTAAACTTTGGGATGCCTGTGTCTTGCTGATTTTTAGTTTTCCCAATTTATACGCCCATGAGTGGAAGTGCCCTATGCTCTGTAAGCTGAGTTTTTTAGATGTTTCAGGACACACCGTACACTTCTCCAGAGTGGCTGTTGGCAATTTACATCCCGCCCATCAGCGTAGCAAGGCTCCCGTTTCTCCATGGCCTGTCCTGCATTTCTGGTTTTGACACTTTATTCAGCATGGCCCTTTTGACCGATGGGAAGCGAGACTTCTTTGTAGCGCTGATTTGCCTTTCCAGGTTGCTTGGTTGGCCAAAAAGGGCGTATGCGTTTTTTCCTGAATATATTCAGGAAAAAACGCATACGCCCTTTTTGGCCAAGGGCATCATTGTCGAGGTTTCGCCGCTTTTCCTGTGCTTTAAAGGCGATTCGAATCTACCTCCTGAAATCTGTTTCCTGCAATTGTGCCTTGCTTTCAAATCCTCTTCGTTGCCTTCCCTCGATATATTTGTGGACGAGAGTTATCATTTATAACTCTGCAGGTTTGTGAGTTGCAGTGCCCCTGAGCTCCATTTTTCAACTCGCTTTCTTGAAGGCTGGCCGCAAAAGCGCAGGATTGCTTCAGGCCCTATTCTGGTTCTGGGCGCAGGCTGAGCCTGTGGTTAATTCTTCTTCCTGATGGGAAAATAGAGTGAGCTGCGCCTGTCCCAACACCTAGAGCTAGTCTCTCATTGGTTCCCCCTCTTCCCGTTCATCCTCAGGACCAATTGCAACCTGTACGGAACAGGAGGTTAAAGGTGCTGATTCTCCAAGGAGGGAGATTGCTAGTAAAGCGGCTGGAATGGCGAACCAGAGCCGAAGGAGATGAGAAATGAGGAGCGTTTTAGAAACCTTTCCCGATCACACGGTGTACCATCTTCTGGGTTTCTCATGCATGTTTTCGATGTAGGAAGATGCCCTTGAACCTGGAGATTTGGGACCCATGGGATGGGTACCACGCAGTATTCCTTTAAAGGGTCTGCGTTTGCTCCCCCAACCTCACCAAACCTCTCAGCCCCTGAGTGTCCACCCTTATGTCTCAATCAGCTGTGGGTCTAGATATGGTCAATACAGGTGGCATCACAGCCCCTGAACGAATTTGGTAAGAATTTCTCTCTCTTTCACTGTCTTTGTTTCACGGGTTTTTAAAAGTAATTGATTTTTATAATAGGGTTTAGCTGCTTTTCACTGCTGTGTTTATGCTGCTTTACACCCACTAGACTCACTTACAGAGAGATATCAATACATAGGTTTTAAGATTCTTACTACTCAGATATATTCTTGGGCGGTGAATAGGGGGTCTTGAGTCCAGTTCACTGAGCAAGGAGTAGGTCTTGTCTATTACATATTGGGTTTATGGAACGGTATCTGAGCTAATTTGAAACCCTTGTTTTATGCATCACCCCACCTCTCCTTTCCCGTTAAGCAGCCATAGTGTGTTTTCTAAACGTGTGACTCTATTCTGTTTTGTAATTCAGTTCAAGTGTAGCGGTTTTTCCATTCCCTCTATAAGTGATATCTTATGATAAGTGTCTTTTTCTGTGTGACTTATTTCACTTAGAATCGTCGTAGCGAAATCCAGTCATCATGCTGCTACTAGCCTTATGAGGTTGATTTCATGGCTGAGTGATATTCCATTGTACATAAGGACCACAACTTCTTTATCCATTTTTCTCTTTCCTGGGATATTTAAGGTGTAACGAAGTGGAGGTTTTGTCAACAGAGCAGCCCTAAAATTTGGGGTGCCTGTGTCTTGCTGATTTTTAGTCTTCCCAATTTATACGCCCATGAGTGGAAGTGCCCTATGCTCTCTAAACTGAGTTTTTTAGATGTTTCAGGACACACCGTACACTTCTCCAGAGTGGCTGTTGGGAATTTACATCCCGCCCATTAGCGTAGCAAGGCTCCCGTTTCTCCTTGGCCTGTCCTGCATTTCTGGTTTTGACACTTTATTCAGCATGGCCCTTTTGACCGATGGGAAGCGAGACATCTTTTTAGCGCTGATTTGCCTTTCCAGGTTGCTTGGTTGGCCAAAAAGGGCGTATGCGTTTTTTCCTGAATATATTCAGGAAAAAACGCATACGCCCTTTTTGGCCAAGGGCATCATTGTCGAGGTTTCGACGCTTTTCCTGTGCTTTAAAGGCGATTCGAATCTACCTCCTGAAATCTGTTTCCTGCAATTCTGCCTTGCTTTCAAATCCTCTTCGTTGCCTTCCCTCGATATATTTGTGGACGAGAGTTATCATTTATAACTCTGCAGGTTTGTGAATTGCAGTGCCCCTGAGCTCCATTTTTCAACTCGCTTTCTTGAAGGCTGGCCGCAAAAGCGCAGGATTGCTTCAGGCCCTATTCTGGTTCCGGGCGCAGGCTGAGCCTGTGGTTAATTCTTCTTCCTGATGGGAAAATAGAGTGAGCTGTGCCTGTCCCAACACCTAGAGCTAGTCTCTCATTGGTTCCCCCTCTTCCCGTTCATCCTCAGGACAAATTGCAACCTGTACGGAACAGGAGGTTAAAGGTGCTGATTCTCCAAGGAGGGAGATTGCTAGTAAAGCGGCTGGAATGGCGAACCCGAGCACAAGGAGATGAGAAATGAGGTGCGTTTTAGAAACGTTTCCCGATCACACGGTGTACCATCTTCTGGGTTTCTCATGCATGTTTTCGATGTAGGAAGATGCCCTTGAACCTGGAGATTTGGGACCCATGGGATGGGTACCACGCAGTATTCCTTTAAAGGGTCTGCGTTTGCTCCCCCAACCTCACCAAACCTCTCAGCCCCTGAGTGTCCACCCTTATGTCTCAATCACCTGTGAGTCTAGGTATGGTCAATCCAGGTGGCATCACAGCCCCTGAACGAATTTGGTAAGAATTTCTCTCGCTTTCACTGTCTTTGTTTCACGGGTTTTTTAAAGTAATGGTTTTTTTTTTAAATATAAGCAAATTTTTTTTTTAAGATTTCTTTAGTGATTGATTGATTGATTGATTGCTATGTTGGGTCTTCGTTTCTGTGCTAGGGCTTTCTCCAGTTGTGGCAAGTGGGGGCCACTCTTCATCGCGGTGCGCGGGCCTCTCACTATTGTGGCCTCTCTTGTTGCGGAGCACAGGCTCCAGACGCGCAGGCTCAGTAGATGTGGCTCACGGGCCTAGTTGCTCCACGGCATGTGGGATCTTCCCAGACCAGGGCTCGAACCCGTGTTTCCTGCATTAGCAGGCAGATTCTCAACCACTGCGCAACCAGGGAAGCCCAGTAATTGATTTTTGTAATGGGGTTATCTGCTTTTCACTGCTGTGTTTATGCCGCTTTACATCCAGAAGTCTCACTTACAGAGAGATATCAATACATAGATTTTAAGATTCTTACTAGTCAGATATATTCTAGGGCGGTGAATAGGGGGTGTTGAGTCCAGTTCACTGAGCAAGGAGTAGGTCTTGTCTATTATATATTGGGTTTATGGAATGGTATCTGAGCTAATTTCAAACCCTTGTTTTATGCATCACCCCACCTCTCCCTTCCCGTTAAGCAGCCATAGTGTGTTTTCTAAACGTGTGACTCTGTTCTGTTTTGTAATTCAGTTCAAGTGTAGCGGTTTTTACATTCCCTCTATAAGTGATATCTTAGGATCAGTGTCTTTTTCTGTGTGACTTATTTCACTTAGAATCGTCATACCTAAATCCACTCATCATGCTGCTACTAGCCTTATGAGGTTGATTTCATGGCTGAGTGATATTCCTTTGTACATAAGGACCACAACTTCTTTATCCATTTTCCTCTTTCCTGGGATATTTAAGGTGTAATGAAGTGGAGGTTTTTGTCAACAGAGCAGCCCTAAACTTTGGGGTGCCTGTGTCTTGCTGATTTTTAGTTTTCCCAATTTATAAGCCCATGAGTGGAAGTGCCCTATGCTCTGTAAGCTGAGTTTTTTAGATGTTTCAGGACACACTGTACACTTCTCCAGAGTGGCTGTTGGCAATTTACATCCCGCCCAACAGCGTAGCAAGGCTCCCGTTTCTCCATGGCCTGTCCTGCATTTCTGGTTTTGACACTTTATTCAGCATGGCCCTTTTGACCGATGGGAAGCGAGACTTCTTTGTAGCGCTGATTTGCCTTTCCAGGTTGCTTGGTTGGCCAAAAAGGGCGTATGCGTTTTTTCCTGAATATATTCAGGAAAAAACGCATACGCCCTTTTTGGCCAAGGGCATCATTGTCGAGGTTTCGCCGCTTTTCCTGTGCTTTAAAGGCGATTCGAATCTACCTCCTGAAATCTGTTTCCTGCAATTCTGCCTTGCTTTCACATCCTCTTCGTTGCCTTCCCTCGATATATTTGTGGACGAGAGTTATCATTTATAACTCTGCAGGTTTGTGAATTGCAGTGCCCCTGAGCTCCATTTTTCAACTCGCTTTCTTGAAGGCTGGCCGCAAAAGCGCAGGATTGCTTCAGGCCCTATTCTGGTTCCGGGCGCAGGCTGAGCCTGTGGTTAATTCTTCTTCCTGATGGGAAAATAGAGTGAGCTGTGCCTGTCCCAACACCTAGAGCTAGTCTCTCATTGGTTCCCCCTCTTCCCGTTCATCCTCTGGACAAATTGCAACCTGTACGGAACAGGAGGTTAAAGGTGCTGATTCTCCAAGGAGGGAGATTGCTAGTAAAGCGGCTGGAAAGGCGAACCCGAGCACAAGGAGATGAGAAATGAGGTGCGTTTTAGAAACGTTTCCTGATCACACGGTGTACCATCTTCTGGGTTTCTCATGCATGTTTTCGATGTAGGAAGATGCCCTTGAACCTGGAGATTTGGGACCCATGGGATGGGTACCACGCAGTATTCCTTTAAAGGGTCTGCGTTTGCTCCCCCAACCTCACCAAACCTCTCAGCCCCTGAGTGTCCACCCTTATGTCTCAATCACCTGTGGGTCTAGGTATGGTCAATCCAGGTGGCATCACAGCCCCTGAACGAATTTGGTAAGAATTTGTCTCTCTCTCACTGTCTTTGTTTCATGGGTTTTTTAAAGTAATGTTTTTTTTTAAATATAACAAATTTTTTTTAAGATTTCTTTAGTGATTGATTGATTGATTGATTTCTATGTTGGGTCTTCGTTTCTGTGCTAGGGCTTTCTCCAGTTGTGGCAAGTGGGGGCCACTCTTCATCGCGGTGCGCGGGCCTCTCACTATTGTGGCCTCTCTTGTTGCGGAGCACAGGCTCCAGACGCGCAGGCTCAGTAGTTGTGGCTCACGGGCCTAGTTGCTCCACGGCATGTGGGATCTTCCCAGACCAGGGCTCGAACCCGTGTTTCCTGCATTAGCAGGCAGATTCTCAACCACTGCGCAACCAGGGAAGCCCAGTAATTGATTTTTGTAATGGGGTTTAGCTGCTTTTCACTGCTGTGTTTATGCCGCTTTACATCCACAAGTCTCACTTACAGAGAGATATCAATACATAGATTTTAAGATTCTTACTAGTCAGATATATTCTAGGGCGGTGAATAGGGGGTGTTGAGTCCAGTTCACTGAGCAAGGAGTAGGTCTTGTCTATTACATATTGGGTTTATGGAATGGTATCTGAGCTAATTTCAAACCCTTGTTTTATGCATCACCCCACCTCTCCTTTCCCGTTAAGCAGCCATAGTGTGTTTTCTAAACGTGTGACTCTGTTCTGTTTTGTAGTTCAGTTCAAGTGTAGCGGTTTTACATTCCCTCTATAAGTGATATCTTAGGATCAGAGTCTTTTTCTGTGTGACTTGTTTCACTTAGAACCGTCGTACCTAAATCCACTCATCATGCTGCTACTAGCCTTAAGACGTTGATTTCATGGCTGAGTGATATTCCTTTGTACATAAGGAACACAACTTCTTTATCCATTTTCCTCTTTCCTGGGATATTTAAGGTGTAACGAAGTGGAGGTTCTTGTCAACAGAGCAGCCTTAAACTTTGGGGTGCCTGTGTCTTGCTGATTTTTAGTTTTCCCAATTTATACGCCCATGAGTGGAAGTGCCCTATGCTCTGTAAGCTGAGTTTTTTAGATGTTTCAGGACACACCGTACACTTCTCCAGAGTGGCTGTTGGCAATTTACATCCCGCCCATCAGCGTAGCAAGGCTCCCGTTTCTCCATGGCCTGTCCTGCATTTCTGGTTTTGACACTTTATTCAGCATGGCCCTTTTGACCGATGGGAAGCGAGACTTCTTTGTAGCGCTGATTTGCCTTTCCAGGTTGCTTGGTTGGCCAAAAAGGGCGTATGCGTTTTTTCCTGAATATATTCAGGAAAAAACGCATACGCCCTTTTTGGCCAAGGGCATCATTGTCGACGTTTTGCCACTTTTCCTGTGCTTTAAAGGCAATTCGAATCTACCTCCTGAAATCTGTTTCCTGCAATTCTGCCTTGCTTTCAAATCCTCTTCGTTGCCTTCCCTCAATATATATGTGCACGAGAGTTATCATTTATAACTCTGCAGGTTTGTGAATTGCAGTGCCCCTGAGCTCCATTTTTCAACTCGCTTTCTTGGGAGGTGGCCGCAAAAGCGCAGGATTGCTTCAGGCCCTATTCTGGTTCCGGGCGCAGGCTGAGCCTGTGGTTAATTCTTCTTCCTGATGGGAAAATAGAGTGAGCTGTGCCTGTCCCAACACCTAGAGCTAGTCTCTCATTGGTTCCCCCTCTTCCCGTTCATCCTCAGGACAAATTGCAACCTGTACGGAACAGGAGGTTAAAGGTGCTGATTCTCCAAGGAGGGAGATTGCTAGTAAAGCGGCTGGAATGGCGAACCCGAGCACAAGGAGATGAGAAATGAGGAGCGTTTTAGAAACCTTTCCCGATCACACGGTGTACCATCTTCTGCGTTTCTGATGCATGTTTTCGATGTAGGAAGATGCCCTTGAACCTGGAGATTTGGGACCCATGGGATGGGTACCACGCAGTATTCCTTTAAAGGGTCTGCGTTTGCTCCCCCAACCTCACCAAACCTCTCAGCCCCAAGAGGGTCCATCCTTATGTCTCAATCAGCTGTGGGTCTAGATATGGTCAATCCAGGTGGCATCACAGCCCGTGAACGAATTTTGTAAGAATTTCTCTCTCTTTCATGGTCTTTGTTCACGGGTATTTTAAAGTATTTGATTTTTATAATGGGGTTTAGCTGCTTTTCACTGCTGTGTTTCTGCCGCTTTACACCCACTTGACTCACTTACAGAGAGATATCAATACATAGGTTTTAAGATTCTTACTAGTCAGATATATTCTTGGGCGGTGAATAGGGGGTGTTGAGTCCAGTTCACTGAGCAAGGAGTAGGTCTTGTCTATTACATATTGGGTTTATGGAACGGTATCTGAGCTAATTTCAAACCCTTGTTTTATGCATCACCCCACCTCTGCTTTCCCGTTAAGCAGCCATAGTGTGTTTTCTAAACTTGTGACTCTATTCTGTTTTGTAATTCAGTTCAAGTGTAGCGGTTTTTCCATTCCCTCTATAAGTGATATCTTATGATAAGTGTATTTTTCTGTGTGACTTATTTCACTTAGAATCGTCGTAGGTAAATCCACTCATCGTGCTGCTACTAGCCTTATGACGTTGATTTCATGGCTGAGTGATATTCCATTGTACATAAGGACCACAACTTCTTTATCCATTTTTCTCTTTCCTGGGATATTTAAGGTGTAACGAAGTGGAGGTTCTTGTCAACAGAGCAGCCCTAAACTTTGGGGTGCCTGTGTCTTGCTGATTTTTAGTTTTCCCAATTTATAGGCCCATGAGTGGAAGTGCCCTATGCTCTCTAAACTGAGTTTTTTAGATGTTTCAGGACACACCGTACAATTCTCCAGAGTGGCTGTTGGCATTTTACATCCCGCCCATCAGCGTAGCAAGGCTCCCGTTTCTCCTTGGCCTGTCCTGCATTTCTGGTTTTGACTCTTTATTCAGCATGGCCATTTTGACCGATGGGAAGCGAGACTTCTTTGTAGCGCTGATTTGCCTTTCCAGGTTGCTTGGTTGGCCAAAAAGGGCGTATGCGTTTTTTCCTGAATATATTCAGGAAAAAACGCATACGCCCTTTTTGGCAAAGGGCATCATTGTCGAGGTTTTGCCTCTTTTCCTGTGCTTTGAAGGCGATTCGAATCTACCTCCTGAAATCTGTTTCCTGCAATTCTGCCTTGCTTTCAAATCCTCTTCGTTGCCTTCCCTCGATATATTTGTGGACGAGAGTTATCATTTATACCTCTTCAGGATTGTGAATTGCAGTGCCCCTGAGCTCCATTTTGCAACTCGCTTTCTTGGGAGCTGGCCGCAAAAGCGCAGGATTTCTTCAGGCCCTATTCTGGTTCCGGGCGCAGGCTGAGCCTGTGGTTAATTCTTCTTCCTGATGGGAAAATAGAGTGGCCTGTGCCTGTCGCAACACCTAGAGCCAGTCTCTCATTGGTTCCCCCTCTTCCCGTTCATCCTCAGGACAAATTGCAACGTGTACGGAACAGGAGGTTAAAGTTGTTGATTCTCCAAGGAGGGAGATTGTTGGAAAGCGGCTGGAATGGCGAACCCGAGCACAAGGAGATGAGAAATGAGGAGCGTTTTAGAAACCTTTCCCGATCAAACGGTGTACCATCTTCTGGGTTTCTCATGCATGTTTTCGATGTAGGAAGATGCCCTTGAACCTGGAGATTTGGGACCCATGGGATGGGTACCACGCAGTATTCCTTTAAAGGGTCTGCGTTTGCTCCCCGAACCTCACCAAACCTCTCAGCCCCTGAGTGTCCACCCTTATGTCTCAATCACCTGTGGGTCTAGATATGGTCAATACAGGTGGCATCACAGCCCCTGAACGAATTTGGTAAGAATTTCTCTCTCTTTCACTGTCTTTGTTTCACGGGTTTTTAAAAGTAATTGATTTTTATAATGGGGTTTAGCTGCTTTTCACTGCTGTGTTTATGCTGCTTTACACCCACTAGACTCACTTACAGAGAGATATCAATACATAGGTTTTAAGATTCTTGCTAGTCAGATATATTCTTGGGCGGTGAATAGGGGGTGTTGAGTCCAGTTCACTGAGCAAGGAGTAGGTCTTGTCTATTACATATTGGGTTTATGTAACGGTATCTGAGCTAATTTCAAACCCTTGTTTTATGCATCACCCCATCTCACCTTTACCGTTAAGCAGCCATAGTGTGTTTTCTAAACGTGTGACTCTGTTCTGTTTTGTAATTCAGTTCAAGTGTAGCGGTTTTTCCATTCCCTCTATAAGTGATATCTTCTGATAAGTGTCTTTTTCTGTGTGACTTATTTCACTTAGAATCGTCGTACCTAAATCCACTCATCATGCTGCTACTAGCCTTATGAGGTTGATTTCATGGCTGAGTGATATTCCTTTGTACATAAGGACCACAACTTCTTTATCCATTTTCCTCTTTCCTGGGATATTTAAGGTGTAACGAAGTGGAGGTTCTTGTCAACAGAGCAGCCCTAAAGTTTGGGGTGCCTGTGTCTTGCTGATTTTTAGTTTTCCCAATTTATAAGCCCATGAGTGGAAGTGCCCTATGCTCTGTAAGCTGAGTTTTTTAGATGTTTTAGGACACACCGTACACTTCTCCAGAGTGGCTGTTGGCAATTTACATCCCGCCCATCAGCGTAGCAAGGCTCCCGTTTCTCCATGGCCTGTCCTGCATTTCTGGTTTTGACCCTTTATTCAGCATGGCCCTTTTGACCGATGGGAAGCGAGACTTCTTTGTAGCGCTGATTTGCCTTTCCAGGTTGCTTGGTTGGCCAAAAAGGGCGTATGCGTTTTTTCCTGAATATATTCAGGAAAAAACGCATACGCCCTTTTTGGCCAAGGGCATCATTGTCGAGGTTTTGCCGCTTTTCCTGTGCTTTAAAGGCGATTCGAATCTACCTCCTGAAATCTGTTTCCTGCAATTCTGCCTTGCTTTCAAATCCTCTTCGTTGCCTTCCCTCGATATATTTGTGGACGAGAGTTATCATTTATAACTCTGCAGGTTTGTGAATTGCAGTGCCCCTGAGCTCCATTTTTCAACTCGCTTTCTTGAAGGCTGGCCGCAAAAGCGCAGGATTGCTTCAGGCCCTATTCTGGTTCCGGGCGCAGGCTGAGCCTGTGGTTAATTCTTCTTCCTGATGGGAAAATAGAGTGAGCTGTGCCTGTCCCAACACCTAGAGCTAGTCTCTCATTGGTTCCCCCTCTTCCCGTTCATCCTCAGGACAAATTGCAACCTGTACGGAACAGGAGGTTAAAGGTGCTGATTCTCCAAGGAGGGAGATTGCTAGTAAAGCGGCTGGAATGGCGAACCCGAGCACAAGGAGATGAGAAATGAGGTGCGCTTTAGAAACGTTTCCCGATCACACGGTGTACCATCTTCTGGGTTTCTCATGCATGTTTTCGATGTAGGAAGATGCCCTTGAACCTGGAGATTTGGGACCCATGGGATGGGTACCACGCAGTATCCCTTTAAAGGGTCTGCGTTTGCTCCCCCAACCTCACCAAACCTCTCAGCCCCTGAGTGTCCACCCTTATGTCTCAATCACCTGTGGGTCTAGGTATGGTCAATCCAGGTGGCATCACTGCCCCTGAACGAATTTGGTAAGAATTTCTCTCTCTCTCACTGTCTTTGTTTCACGGGTTTTTTAAAGTAATGGTTTTTTTTTTAAATATAAGCAGATTTTTTTTAAGATTTCTTTAGTGATTGATTGATTGATTGATTGCTATGTTGGGTCTTCGTTTCTGTGCTAGGGCTTTCTCCAGTTGTGGCAAGTGGGGGCCACTCTTCATCGCGGTGCGCGGGCCTCTCACTATTGTGGCCTCTCTTGTTGCGGAGCACAGGCTCCAGACGCGCAGGCTCAGTAGTTGTGGCTCACGGGCCTAGTTGCTCCACGGCATGTGGGATCTTCCCAGACCGGGGCTCGAACCCGTGTTTCCTGCACTAGCAGGCAGATTCTCAACCACTGCGCAACCAGGGAAGCCCAGTAATTGATTTTTGTAATGGGGTTTAGCTGCTTTCCACTGCTGTGTTTATGCCGCTTTACATCCACAAGTCTCACTTACAGAGAGATATCAATACATAGGTTTTAAGATTCTTACTAGTCAGATATATTCTAGGGCGGTGAATAGGGGGTGTTGAGTCCAGTTCACAGAGCAAGGAGTAGGTCTTGTCTATTACATATTGGGTTTATGGAATGGTATCTGAGCTAATTTCAAACCCTTGTTTTATGCATCACCCCACCTCTCCTTTCCCGTTAAGCAGCCATAGTGTGTTTTCTAAACGTGTGACTCTGTTCTGTTTTGTAATTCAGTTCAAGTGTAGCGGTTTTTACATTGCCTCTATAAGTGATATCTTAGGATCAGTGTCTTTTGCTGTGTGACTTTTTTCACTTAGAATCGTCGTACCTAAATCCACTCATCATGCTGCTACTAGCCTTATGACGTTGATTTCATGGCTGAGTGATATTCCTTTGTACATAAGGACCACAACTTCTTTATCCATTTTCCTCTTTCCTGGGATATTTAAGGTGTAACGAAGTGGAGGTTCTTGTCAACAGAGCAGCCCTAAACTTTGGGGTGCCTGTGTCTTGCTGATTTTTAGTTTTCCCAATTTATACGCCCATGAGTGGAAGTGCCCTATGCTCTGTAAGCTGAGTTGTTTAGATGTTTCAGGACACACCGTACACTTCTCCAGAGTGGCTGTTGGCAATTTACATCCCGCCCATCAGCGTAGCAAGGCTCCCGTTTCTCCATGGCCTGTCCTGCATTTCTGGTTTTGACACTTTATTCAGCATGGCCCTTTTGACCGATGGGAAGCGAGACTTCTTTGTAGCGCTGATTTGCCTTTCCAGGTTGCTTGGTTGGCCAAAAAGGGCGTATGCGTTTTTTCCTGAATATATTCAGGAAAAAACGCATACGCCCTTTTTGGCCAAGGGCATCATTGTCGAGGTTTCGCCGCTTTTCCTGTGCTTTAAAGGCGATTCGAATCTACCTCCTGAAATCTGTTTCCTGCAATTGTGCCTTGCTTTCAAATCCTCTTCGTTGCCTTCCCTCGATATATTTGTGGACGAGAGTTGTCATTTATAACTCTGCAGGTTTGTGAATTGCAGTGCCCCTGAGCTCCATTTTTCATCTCGCTTTCTTGAAGGCTGGCCGCAAAAGCGCAGGATTGCTTCAGGCCCTATTCTGGTTCCGGGCGCAGGCTGAGCCTGTGGTTAATTCTTCTTCCTGATGGGAAAATAGAGTGAGCTGTGCCTGTCCCAACACCTAGAGCTAGTCTCTCATTGGTTCCCCCTCTTCCCGTTCATCCTCAGGACAAATTGCAACCTGTACGGAACAGGAGGTTAAAGGTGCTGATTCTCCAAGGAGGGAGATTGCTAGTAAAGCGGCTGGAATGGCGAACCCGAGCACAAGGAGATGAGAAATGAGGTGCGTTTTAGAAACGTTTCCCGATCACACGGTGTACCATATTCTGGGTTTCTGATGCATGTTTTCGATGTAGGAAGATGCCCTTGAACCTGGAGATTTGGGACCCATGGGATGGGTACCACGCAGTATTCCTTTAAAGGGTCTGCGTTTGCTCCCCCAACCTCACCAAACCTCTCAGCCCCTGAGTGTCCACCCTTATGTCTCAATCACCTGTGGGTCTAGGTATGGTCAATCCCGGTGGCATCACAGCCCCTGAACGAATTTGGTAAGAATTTCTCTCTCTTTCACGGTCTTTGTTCACGGGTATTTTAAGGTATTTGATTTTTATAATGGGGTTTAGCTGCTTTTCACTGCTGTGTTTCTGCCGCTTTACACCCACTTGACTCACTTACAGAGAGATATCAATACATAGGTTTTAAGATTCTTACTAGTCACATATATTCTTGGGCGGTGAATAGGGGGTGTTGAGTCCATTTCACTGAGCAAGGAGTAGGTCTTGTCTATTACATATTGGGTTTATGGAACGGTATCTGAGCTAATTTGAAACCCTTGTTTTATGCATCACCCCACCTCTCCTTTCCCGTTAAGCAGCCATAGTGTGTTTTCTAAACGTGTGACTCTATTCTGTTTTGTAATTCAGTTCAAGTGTAGCGGTTTTTCCATTCCCTCTATAAGTGATATCTTATGATAAGTGTCTTTTTCTGTGTGACTTATTTCACTTAGAATCGTCGTAGCTAAATCCACTCATCATGCTGCTACTAGCCTTATGAGGTTGATTTCATGGCTGAGTGATATTCCATTGTACATAAGGACCACAACTTCTTTATCCATTTTTCTCTTTCTGGGATATTTAAGGTGTAACGAAGTGGAGGTTCTTGTCAACAGAGCAGCCCTAAACTTTGGGGTGCCTGTGTCTTGCTGATTTTTAGTCTTCCCAATTTATACGCCCATGAGTGGAAGTGCCCTATGCTCTCTAAACTGAGTTTTTTAGATGTTTCAGGACACACCGTACACTTCTCCAGAGTGGCTGTTGGCAATTTACATCCCGCCCATCAGCGTAGCAAGGCTCCCGTTTCTCCTTGGCCTGTCCTGCATTTCTGGTTTTGACACTTTATTCAGCATGGCCCTTTTGACCGATGGGAAGCGAGACTTCTTTGTAGCGCTGATTTGCCTTTCCAGGTTGCTTGGTTGGCCAAAAAGGGCGTATGCGTTTTTTCCTGAATATATTCAGGAAAAAACGCATACGCCCTTTTTGGCCAAGGGCATCATTGTCGAGGTTTCGCCGCTTTTCCTGTGCTTTAAAGGCGATTCGAATCTACCTCCTGAAATCTGTTTCCTGCAATTCTGCCTTGCTTTCAGATCCTCTTCGTTGCCTTCCCTCGATATATTTGTGGACGAGAGTTATCATTTATAACTCTGCAGGTTTGTGAATTGCAGTGCCCCTGAGCTCCATTTTTCAACTCGCTTTCTTGAAGGCTGGCCGCAAAAGCGCAGGATTGCTTCAAGCCCTATTCTGGTTAGGGGCGCAGGCTGAGCCTGTGGTTAATTCTTCTTCCTGATGGGGAAATAGAGTGAGCTCTGCCTGTCCCAACACCTAGAGCTAGTCTCTCATTGGTTCCCCCTCTTCCCGTTCATCCTCAGGACAAATTGCAACCTGTACGGAACAGGAGGTTAAAGGTGCTGATTCTCCAAGGAGGGAGATTGCTAGTAAAGCGGCTGGATTGGCGAACCCGAGCACAAGGAGATGAGAAATGAGGTGCGTTTTAGAAACGATTCCCGATCACACGGTGTACCATCTTCTGGGTTTCTCATGCATGTTTTCGATGTAGGAAGATGCCCTTGAACCTGGAGATTTGGGACCCATGGGATGGGTACCACGCAGTATTCCTTTAAAGGGTCTGCGTTTGCTCCCCCAACCTCACCAAACCTCTCAGCCCCTGAGTGTCCACCCTTATGTCTCAATCAGCTGTGGGTCTAGATATGGTCAATACAGGTGGCATCACAGCCCCTGAACGAATTTGGTAAGAATTTCTCTCTCTTTCACTGTCTTTGTTTCACGGGTTTTTAAAAGTAATTGATTTTTATAATAGGGTTTAGCTGCTTTTCACTGCTGTGTTTATGCTGCTTTACACCCACTAGACTCACTTACAGAGAGATATCAATACATAGGTTTTAAGATTCTTACTAGTCAGATATATTCTTGGGCGGTGAATAGGGGGTCTTGAGTCCAGTTCACTGAGCAAGGAGTAGGTCTTGTCTATTACATATTGGGTTTATGGAACGGTATCTGAGCTAATTTGAAACCCTTGTTTTATGCATCACCCCATCTCACCTTTCCCGTTAAGCAGCCATAGTGTGTTTTCTAAACGTGTGACTCTGTTCTGTTTTGTAATTCAGTTCAAGTGTAGCGGTTTTTACATTCCCTCTATAAGTGATATCTTCTGATAAGTGTCTTTTTCTGTGTGACTTATTTCACTTAGAATCGTCGTACCTAAATCCACTCATCATGCTGCTACCAGCCTTATGAGGTTGTTTTCATGGCTGAGTGATATTCCATTGTACATAAGGACCACAACTTCTTTATCCATTTTTCTCTTTCCTGGGATATTTAAGGTGTAACGAAGTGGAGGTTCTTGTCAACAGAGCAGCCCTAAACTTTGGGATGCCTGTGTCTTGCTGATTTTTAGTTTTCCCAATTTATACGCCCATGAGTGGAAGTGCCCTATGCTCTGTAAGCTGAGTTTTTTAGATGTTTCAGGACACACCGTACACTTCTCCAGAGTGGCTGTTGGCAATTTACATCCCGCCCATCAGCGTAGCAAGGCTCCCGTTTCTCCATGGCCTGTCCTGCATTTCTGGTTTTTACACTTTTTTCAGCATGGCCCTTTTGACCGATGGGAAGCGAGACTTCTTTGTAGCGCTGATTTGCCTTTCCAGGTTGCTTGGTTGGCCAAAAAGGGCGTATGCGTTTTTTCCTGAATATATTCAGGAAAAAACGCATACGCCCTTTTTTGGCCAAGGGCATCATTGTCGAGGTTTCGCCGCTTTTCCTGTGCTTTAAAGGCGATTCGAATCTACCTCCTGAAATCTGTTTCCTGCAATTGTGCCTTGCTTTCAAATCCTCTTCGTTGCCTTCCCTCGATATATTTGTGGAAGAGAGTTATCATTTATAACTCTGCAGGTTTGTGAATTGCAGTGCCCCTGAGCTCCATTTTTCAACTCGCTTTCTTGGGAGCTGGCCGCAAAAGCGCAGGATTGCTTCAGGCCCTATTCTGGTTCCGGGCGCAGGCTGAGCCTGTGGTTAATTCTTCTTCCTGATGGGAAAATAGAGTGAGCTGTGCCTGTCCCAACACCTAGAGCTAGTCTCTCATTGGTTCCCCCTCTTCCCGTTCATCCTCAGGACAAATTGCAACCTGTACGGAACAGGAGGTTAAAGGTGCTGATTCTCCAAGGAGGGAGATTGCTAGTAAAGCGGCTGGAATGGCGAACCCGAGCACAAGGAGATGAGAAATGAGGTGCGTTTTAGAAACGTTTCCCGATCACATGGTGTACCATCTTCTGGGTTTCTCATGCATGTTTTCGATGTAGGAAGATGCCATTGAACCTGGAGATTTGGCACCCATGGGATGGGTACCACGCAGTATTCCTTTAAAGGGTCTGCGTTTGCTCCCCCAACCTCACCAAACCTCTCAGCCCCTGAGTGTCCACCCTTATGTCTCAATCACCTGTGGGTCTAGGTATGGTCAATCCAGGTGGCATCACAGCCCCTGAACGAATTTGGTAAGAATTTCTCTCTCTTTCACTGTCTTTGTTTCACGGGTTTTTTAAAGTAATGGTTTTTTTTTAAATATAAGCAAATTTTTTTTAAGATTTCTTTAGTGATTGATTGATTGATTGATTGCTATGTTGGGTCTTCGTTTCTGTGCTAGGGCTTTCTCCAGTTGTGGCAAGTGGGGGCCACTCTTCATCGCGGTGCGCGGGTCTCTCACTATTGTGGCCTCTCTTGTTGCGGAGCACAGGCTCCAGACGCGCAGGCTCAGTAGTTGTGGCTCACGGGCCTAGTTGCTCCACGGCATGTGGGATCTTCCCAGACCAGGGCTCGAACCCGTGTTTCCTGCACTAGCAGGCAGATTCTCAACCACTGCGCAACCAGGGAAGCCCAGTAATTGATTTTTGTAATGGGGTTTAGCTGCTTTTCACTGCTGTGTTTATGCCGCTTTACATCCACAAGTCTCACTTACAGAGAGATATCAATACATAGGTTTTAAGATTCTTACTAGTCAGATATATTCTAGGGCGGTGAATAGGGGGTGTTGAGTCCAGTTCACTGAGGAAAGGGTAGGTCTTGTCTATTACATATTGGGTTTATGGAATGGTATCTGAGCTAATTTCAAACCCTTGTTTTATGCATCACCCCACCTCTCCTTTCCCGTTAAGCAGCCATAGTGTGTTTTCTTAACGTGTGACTCTGTTCTGTTTTGTAATTCAGTTCAAGTGTAGCGGTTTTTACATTGCCTCTATAAGTGATATCTTAGGATCAGTGTCTTTTTCTGTGTGACTTATTTCACTTAGAATCGTCGTACCTAAATCCCCTCATCATGCTGCTACTAGCCTTATGACGTTGATTTCATGGCTGAGTGATATTCCTTTGTACATAAGGACCACAACTTCTTTATCCATTTTCCTCTTTCCTGGGATATTTAAGGTGTAACGAAGTGGAGGTTCTTGTCAACTGAGCAGCCCTAAACTTTGGGGTGCCTGTGTCTTGCTGATTTTTAGTTTTCCCAATTTATACGCCCATGAGTGGAAGTGCCCTATGCTCTGTAAGCTGAGTTTTTTAGATGTTTCAGGACACACCGTACACTTCTCCAGAGTGGCTGTTGGAAATTTACATCCCGCCCATCACCGTAGCAAGGCTCCCGTTTCTCCATGGCCTGTCCTGCATTTCTGGTTTTGACACTTTATTCAGCATGGCCCTTTTGACCGATGGGAAGCGAGACTTCTTTGTAGCGCTGATTTGCCTTTCCAGGTTGCTTGGTTGGCCAAAAAGGGCGTATGCGTTTTTTCCTGAATATATTCAGGAAAAAACGCATACGCCCTTTTTGGCCAAGGGCATCACTGTCGAGGTTTCGCCGCTTTTCCTGTGCTTTAAAGGCGATTCGAATCTACCTCCTGAAATCTGTTTCCTGCAATTGTGCCTTGCTTTCAAATCCTCTTCGTTGCCTTCCCTCGATATATTTGTGGACGAGAGTTATCATTTATAACTCTGCAGGTTTGTGAATTGCAGTGCCCCTGAGCTCCATTTTTCAACTCGCTTTCTTGAAGGCTGGCCGCAAAAGCGCAGGATTGCTTCAGGCCCTATTCTGGTTCCGGGCGCAGGCTGAGCCTCTGGTTAATTCTTCTTCCTGATGGGAAAATAGAGTGAGCTGTGCCTGTCCCAACACCTAGAGCTAGTCTCTCATTGGTTCCCCCTCTTCCCGTTCATCCTCAGGACAAATTGCAACCTGTACGGAACAGGAGGTTAAAGGTGCTGATTCTCCAAGGAGGGAGATTGCTAGTAAAGCGGCTGGAATGGCGAACCCGAGCCCAAGGAGATGAGAAATGAGGTGCGTTTTAGAAACGTTTCCCGATCACACGGTGTACCATCTTCTGCGTTTCTGATGCATGTTTTCGATGTAGGAAGATGCCCTTGAACCTGGAGATTTGGGACCCATGGGATGGGTACCACGCAGTATTCCTTTAAAGGGTCTGCGTTTGCTCCCCCAAGCTCACCAAACCTCTCAGCCCCTGAGTGTCCACCCTTATGTCTCAATCACCTGTGGGTCTAGGTATGGTCAATCCAGGTGGCATCACAGCCCCTGAACGAATTTGGTAAGAATTTCTCTCTCTCTCACTGTCTTTGTTTCATGGGTTTTTTAAAGTAATGTTTTTTTTTAAATATAACAAATTTTTTTTAAGATTTCTTTAGTGATTGATTGATTGATTGATTTCTATGTTGGGTCTTCGTTTCTGTGCTAGGGCTTTCTCCAGTTGTGGCAAGTGGGGGCCACTCTTCATCGCGGTGCGCGGGCCTCTCACTATTGTGGCCTCTCTTGTTGCGGAGCACAGGCTCCAGACGCGCAGGCTCAGTAGTTGTGGCTCACGGGCCTAGTTGCTCCACGGCATGTGGGATCTTCCCAGACCAGGGCTCGAACCCGTGTTTCCTGCATTAGCAGGCAGATTCTCAACCACTGCGCAACCAGGGAAGCCCAGTAATTGATTTTTGTAATGGGGTTTAGCTGCTTTTCACTGCTGTGTTTATGCCGCTTTACATCCACAAGTCTCACTTACAGAGAGATATCAATACATAGATTTTAAGATTCTTACTAGTCAGATATATTCTAGGGCGGTGAATAGGGGGTGTTGAGTCCAGTTCACTGAGCAAGGAGTAGGTCTTGTCTATTACATATTGGGTTTATGGAATGGTATCTGAGCTAATTTCAAACCCTTGTTTTATGCATCACCCCACCTCTCCTTTCCCGTTAAGCAGCCATAGTGTGTTTTCTAAACGTGTGACTCTGTTCTGTTTTGTAGTTCAGTTCAAGTGTAGCGGTTTTACATTCCCTCTATAAGTGATATCTTAGGATCAGAGTCTTTTTCTGTGTGACTTGTTTCACTTAGAACCGTCGTACCTAAATCCACTCATCATGCTGCTACTAGCCTTAAGACGTTGATTTCATGGCTGAGTGATATTCCTTTGTACATAAGGAACACAACTTCTTTATCCATTTTCCTCTTTCCTGGGATATTTAAGGTGTAACGAAGTGGAGGTTCTTGTCAACAGAGCAGCCTTAAACTTTGGGGTGCCTGTGTCTTGCTGATTTTTAGTTTTCCCAATTTATACGCCCATGAGTGGAAGTGCCCTATGCTCTGTAAGCTGAGTTTTTTAGATGTTTCAGGACACACCGTACACTTCTCCAGAGTGGCTGTTGGCAATTTACATCCCGCCCATCAGCGTAGCAAGGCTCCCGTTTCTCCATGGCCTGTCCTGCATTTCTGGTTTTGACACTTTATTCAGCATGGCCCTTTTGACCGATGGGAAGCGAGACTTCTTTGTAGCGCTGATTTGCCTTTCCAGGTTGCTTGGTTGGCCAAAAAGGGCGTATGCGTTTTTTCCTGAATATATTCAGGAAAAAACGCATACGCCCTTTTTGGCCAAGGGCATCATTGTCGACGTTTTGCCACTTTTCCTGTGCTTTAAAGGCAATTCGAATCTACCTCCTGAAATCTGTTTCCTGCAATTCTGCCTTGCTTTCAAATCCTCTTCGTTGCCTTCCCTCAATATATATGTGCACAAGAGTTATCATTTATAACTCTGCAGGTTTGTGAATTGCACTGCCCCTGAGCTCCATTTTTCAACTCGCTTTCTTGGGAGCTGGCCGCAAAAGCGCAGGATTGCTTCAGGCCCTATTCTGGTTCCGGGCGCAGGCTGAGCCTGTGGTTAATTCTTCTTCCTGATGGGAAAATAGAGTGAGCTGTGCCTGTCCCAACACCTAGAGCTAGTCTCTCATTGGTTCCCCCTCTTCCCGTTCATCCTCAGGACAAATTGCAACCTGTACGGAACAGGAGGTTAAAGGTGCTGATTCTCCAAGGAGGGAGATTGCTAGTAAAGTGGCTGGAATGGCGAACCCGAGCACAAGGAGATGAGAAATGAGGAGCGTTTTAGAAACCTTTCCCGATCACACGGTGTACCATCTTCTGCGTTTCTGATGCATGTTTTCGATGTAGGAAGATGCCCTTGAACCTGGAGATTTGGGACCCATGGGATGGGTACCACGCAGTATTCCTTTAAAGGGTCTGCGTTTGCTCCCCCAACCTCACCAAACCTCTCAGCCCCAAGAGGGTCCATCCTTATGTCTCAATCAGCTGTGGGTCTAGATATGGTCAATCCAGGTGGCATCACAGCCCCTGAACGAATTTTGTAAGAATTTCTCTCTCTTTCATGGTCTTTGTTCACGGGTATTTTAAAGTATTTGATTTTTATAATGGGGTTTAGCTGCTTTTCACTGCTGTGTTTCTGCCGCTTTACACCCACTTGACTCACTTACAGAGAGATATCAATACATAGGTTTTAAGATTCTTACTAGTCAGATATATTCTTGGGCGGTGAATAGGGGGTGTTGAGTCCAGTTCACTGAGCAAGGAGTAGGTCTTGTCTATTACATATTGGGTTTATGGAACGGTATCTGAGCTAATTTCAAACCCTTGTTTTATGCATCACCCCACCTCTGCTTTCCCGTTAAGCAGCCATAGTGTGTTTTCTAAACTTGTGACTCTATTCTGTTTTGTAATTCAGTTCAAGTGTAGCGGTTTTTCCATTCCCTCTATAAGTGATATCTTATGATAAGTGTATTTTTCTGTGTGACTTATTTCACTTAGAATCGTCGTAGGTAAATCCACTCATCGTGCTGCTACTAGCCTTATGACGTTGATTTCATGGCTGAGTGATATTCCATTGTACATAAGGACCACAACTTCTTTATCCATTTTTCTCTTTCCTGGGATATTTAAGGTGTAACGAAGTGGAGGTTCTTGTCAACAGAGCAGCCCTAAACTTTGGGGTGCCTGTGTCTTGCTGATTTTTAGTTTTCCCAATTTATAGGCCCATGAGTGGAAGTGCCCTATGCTCTCTAAACTGAGTTTTTTAGATGTTTCAGGACACACCGTACAATTCTCCAGAGTGGCTGCTGGCATTTTACATCCCGCCCATCAGCGTAGCAAGGCTCCCGTTTCTCCATGGCCTGTCCTGCATTTCTGGTTTTGACACTTTATTCAGCATGGCCCTTTTGACCGATGGGAAGCGAGACTTCTTTGTAGCGCTGATTTGCCTTTCCAGGTTGCTTGGTTGGCCAAAAAGGGCGTATGCGTTTTTTCCTGAATATATTCAGGAAAAAACGCATACGCCCTTTTTGGCCAAGGGCATCATTGTGGAGGTTTTGCCTCTTTTCCTGTGCTTTGAAGGCGATTCGAATCTACCTCCTGAAATCTGTTTCCTGCAATTCTGCCTTGCTTTCAAATCCTCTTCGTTGCCTTCCCTCAATATATTTGTGGACGAGAGTTATCATTTATAACTCTTCAGGATTGTGAATTGCAGTGCCCCTGAGCTCCATTTTGCAACTCGCTTTCTTGGGAGCTGGCCGCAAAAGCGCAGGATTTCTTCAGGCCCTATTCTGGTTCCGGGCGCAGGCTGAGCCTGTGGTTAATTCTTCTTCCTGATGGGAAAATAGAGTGGCCTGTGCCTGTCGCAACACCTAGAGCCAGTCTCTCATTGGTTCCCCCTCTTCCCGTTCATCCTCAGGACAAATTGCAACGTGTACGGAACAGGAGGTTAAAGTTGTTGATTCTCCAAGGAGGGAGATTGCTAGTAAAGCGGCTGGAATGGCGAACCCGAGCACAAGGAGATGAGAAATGAGGAGCGTTTTAGAAACCTTTCCCGATCAAACGGTGTACCATCTTCTGGGTTTCTCATGCATGTTTTCGATGTAGGAAGATGCCCTTGAACCTGGAGATTTGGGACCCATGGGATGGGTACCACGCAGTATTCCTTTAAAGGGTCTGCGTTTGCACCCCGAACCTCACCAAACCTCTCAGCCCCTGAGTGTCCACCCTTATGTCTCAATCACCTGTGGGTCTAGATATGGTCAATACAGGTGGCATCACAGCCCCTGAACGAATTTGGTAAGAATTTCTCTCTCTTTCACTGTCTTTGTTTCACGGGTTTTTAAAAGTAATTGATTTTTATAATGGGGTTTAGCTGCTTTTCACTGCTGTGTTTATGCTGCTTTACACCCACTAGACTCACTTACAGAGAGATATCAATACATAGGTTTTAAGATTCTTGCTAGTCAGATATATTCTTGGGCGGTGAATAGGGGGTGTTGAGTCCAGTTCACTGAGCAAGGAGTAGGTCTTGTCTATTACATATTGGGTTTATGTAACGGTATCTGAGCTAATTTCAAACCCTTGTTTTATGCATCACCCCATCTCACCTTTACCGTTAAGCAGCCATAGTGTGTTTTCTAAACGTGTGACTCTGTTCTGTTTTGTAATTCAGTTCAAGTGTAGCGGTTTTTCCATTCCCTCTATAAGTGATATCTTCTGATAAGTGTCTTTTTCTGTGTGACTTATTTCACTTAGAATCGTCGTACCTAAATCCACTCATCATGCTGCTACTAGCCTTATGAGGTTGATTTCATGGCTGAGTGATATTCCTTTGTACATAAGGACCACAACTTCTTTATCCATTTTCCTCTTTCCTGGGATATTTAAGGTGTAACGAAGTGGAGGTTCTTGTCAACAGAGCAGCCCTAAAGTTTGGGGTGCCTGTGTCTTGCTGATTTTTAGTTTTCCCAATTTATAAGCCCATGAGTGGAAGTGCCCTATGCTCTGTAAGCTGAGTTTTTTAGATGTTTCAGGACACACCGTACACTTCTCCAGAGTGGCTGTTGGCAATTTACATCCCGCCCATCAGCGTAGCAAGGGTCCCGTTTCTCCATGGCCTGTCCTGCATTTCTGGTTTTGACACTTTATTCAGCATGGCCCTTTTGACCGATGGGAAGCGAGACTTCTTTGTAGCGCTGATTTGCCTTTCCAGGTTGCTTGGTTGGCCAAAAAGGGCTTATGCGTTTTTTCCTGAATATATTCAGGAAAAAACGCATACGCCCTTTTTGGCCAAGGGCATCATTGTCGAGGTTTTGCCGCTTTTCCTGTGCTTTAAAGGCGATTCGAATCTACCTCCTGAAATCTGTTTCCTGCAATTCTGCCTTGCTTTCAAATCCTCTTCGTTGCCTTCCCTCGATATATTTGTGGACGAGAGTTATCATTTATAACTCTGCAGGTTTGTGAATTGCAGTGCCCCTGAGCTTCATTTTTCAACTCGCTTTCTTGAAGGCTGGCCGCAAAAGCGCAGGATTGCTTCAGGCCCTATTCTGGTTCCGGGCGCAGGCTGAGCCTGTGGTTAATTCTTCTTCCTGATGGGAAAATAGAGTGAGCTGTGCCTGTCCCAACACCTAGAGCTAGTCTCTCATTGGTTCCCCCTCTTCCCGTTCATCCTCAGGACAAATTGCAACCTGTACGGAACAGGAGGTTAAAGGTGCTGATTCTCCAAGGAGGGAGATTGCTAGTAAAGCGGCTGGAATGGCGAACCCGAGCACAAGGAGATGAGAAATGAGGTGCGCTTTAGAAACGTTTCCCGATCACACGGTGTACCATCTTCTGGGTTTCTCATGCATGTTTTCGATGTAGGAAGATGCCCTTGAACCTGGAGATTTGGGACCCATGGGATGGGTACCACGCAGTATTCCTTTAAAGGGTCTGCGTTTGCTCCCCCAACCTCACCAAACCTCTCAGCCCCTGAGTGTCCACCCTTATGTCTCAATCACCTGTGGGTCTAGGTATGGTCAATCCAGGTGGCATCACTGCCCCTGAACGAATTTGGTAAGAATTTCTCTCTCTCTCACTGTCTTTGTTTCACGGGTTTTTTAAAGTAATGGTTTTTTTTAAATATAAGCAGATTTTTTTTAAGATTTCTTTAGTGATTGATTGATTGATTGATTGCTATGTTGGGTCTTCGTTTCTGTGCTAGGGCTTTCTCCAGTTGTGGCAAGTGGGGGCCACTCTTCATCGCGGTGCGCGGGCCTCTCACTATTGTGGCCTCTCTTGTTGCGGAGCACAGGCTCCAGACGCGCAGGCTCAGTAGTTGTGGCTCACGGGCCTAGTTGCTCCACGGCATGTGGGATCTTCCCAGACCAGGACTCGAACCCGTGTTTCCTGCATTAGCAGGCAGATTCTCAACCACTGCGCAACCAGGGAAGCCCAGTAATTGATTTTTGTAATGGGGTTTAGCTGCTTTTCACTGCTGTGTTTATGTCGCTTTACATCCACAAGTCTCACTTACAGAGAGATATCAATACATAGGTTTTAAGATTCTTACTAGTCAGATATATTCTAGGGCGGTGAATAGCGGGTGTTGAGTCCAGTTCACTGAGCAAGGAGTATGACTTGTCTATTACATATTGGGTTTATGGAATGGTATCTGAGCTAATTTCAAACCCTTGTTTTATGCATCACCCCACCTCTCCTTTCCCGTTAAGCAGCCATAGTGTGTTTTCTAAACGTGTGACTCTGTTCTGTTTTGTAATTCAGTTCAAGTGTAGCGGTTTTTACATTGCCTCTATAAGTGATATCTTAGGATCAGTGTCTTTTGCTGTGTGACTTTTTTCACTTAGAATCGTCGTACCTAAATCCACTCATCATGCTGCTACTAGCCTTATGACGTTGATTTCATGGCTGAGTGATATTCCATTGTACATAAGGACCACAACTTCTTTATCCATTTTCCTCTTTCCTGGGATATTTAAGGTGTAACGAAGTGGAGGTTCTTGTCAACAGAGCAGCCCTAAACTTTGGGGTGCCTGTGTCTTGCTGATTTTTAGTTTTCCCAATTTATACGCCCATGAGTGGAAGTGCCCTATGCTCTGTAAGCTGAGTTGTTTAGATGTTTCAGGACACACCGTACACTTCTCCAGAGTGGCTGTTGGCAATTTACATCCCGCCCATCAGCGTAGCAAGGCTCCCGTTTCTCCATGGCCTGTCCTGCATTTCTGGTTTTGACACTTTATTCAGCATGGCCCTTTTGACCGATGGGAAGCGAGACTTCTTTGTAGCGCTGATTTGCCTTTCCAGGTTGCTTGGTTGGCCAAAAAGGGCGTATGCGTTTTTTCCTGAATATATTCAGGAAAAAACGCATACGCCCTTTTTGGCCAAGGGCATCATTGTCGAGGTTTCGCCGCTTTTCCTGTGCTTTAAAGGCGATTCGAATCTACCTCCTGAAATCTGTTTCCTGCAATTGTGCCTTGCTTTCAAATCCTCTTCGTTGCCTTCCCTCGATATATTTGTGGACGAGAGTTATCATTTATAACTCTGCAGGTTTGTGAATTGCAGTGCCCCTGAGCTCCATTTTTCAACTCGCTTTCTTGAAGGCTGGCCGCAAAAGCGCAGGATTGCTTCAGGCCCTATTCTGGTTCCGGGCGCAGGCTGAGCCTGTGGTTAATTCTTCTTCCTGATGGGAAAATAGAGTGAGCTGTGCCTGTCCCAACACCTAGAGCTAGTCTCTCATTGGTTCCCCCTCTTCCCGTTCATCCTCAGGACAAATTGCAACCTGTACGGAACAGGAGGTTAAAGGTGCTGATTCTCCAAGGACGGAGATTGCTAGTAAAGCGGCTGGAATGGCGAACCCGAGAACAAGGAGATGAGAAATGAGGTGCGTTTTAGAAACGTTTCCCGATCACACGGTGTACCATCTTCTGGGTTTCTCATGCATGTTTTCGATGTAGGAAGATGCCCTTGAACCTGGAGATTTGGGACCCATGGGATTGGTACCACGCAGTATTCCTTTAAAGGGTCTGCGTTTGCTCCCCCAATCTCACCAAACCTCTCAGCCCCTGAGTGTCCACCCTTATGTCTCAATCACCTGTGGGTCTAGGTATGGTCAATCCAGGTGGCATCACAGCCCCTGAACGAATTTGGTAAGAATTTCTCTCTCTTTCACGGTCTTTGTTCACGGGTATTTTAAAGTATTTGATTTTTATAATGGGGTTTAGCTGCTTTTCACTGCTGTGTTTGTGCCGCTTTACACCCACTTGACTCACTTTCAGAGAGATATCAATACATAGGTTTTAACATTCTTACTAGTCAGATATATTCTTGGGCGGTGAATAGGGGGTGTTGAGTCCATTTCACTGAGCAAGGAGTAGGTCTTGTCTATTACATATTGGGTTTATGGAACGGTATCTGAGCTAATTTGAAACCCTTGTTTTATGCATCACCCCACCTCTCCTTTCCCGTTAAGCAGCCATAGTGTGTTTTCTAAACGTGTGACTCTATTCTGTTTTGTAATTCAGTTCAAGTGTAGCGGTTTTTCCATTCCCTCTATAAGTGATATCTTTTGATAAGTGTCTTTTTCTGTGTGACTTATTTCACTTAGAATCGTCGTAGCTAAATCCACTCATCATGCTGCTACTAGCCTTATGAGGTTGATTTCATGGCTGAGTGATATTCCATTGTACATAAGGACCACAACTTCTTTATCCATTTTTCTCTTTCTGGGATATTTAAGGTGTAACGAAGTGGAGGTTCTTGTCAACAGAGCAGCCCTAAAGTTTGGGGTGCCTGTGTCTTGCTGATTTTTAGTCTTCCCAATTTATACGCCCATGAGTGGAAGTGCCCTATGCTCTCTAAACTGAGTTTTTTAGATGTTTCAGGACACACCGTACACTTCTCCAGAGTGGCTGTTGGGAATTTACATCCCGCCCATCAGCGTAGCAAGGCTCCCGTTTCTCCTTGGCCTGTCCTGCATTTCTGGTTTTGACACTTTATTCAGCATGGCCCTTTTGACCGATGGGAAGCGAGACTTCTTTGTAGCGCTGATTTGCCTTTCCAGGTTGCTTGGTTGGCCAAAAAGGGCGTATGCGTTTTTTCCTGAATATATTCAGGAAAAAACGCATACGCCCTTTTTGGCCAAGGGCATCATTGTCGAAGTTTTGCCGCTTTTCCTGTGCTTTAAAGGCGATTCGAATCTACCTCCTGAAATCTGTTTCCTGCAATTCTGCCTTGCTTTCAAATTCTCTTCGTTGCCTTCCCTCGATATATTTGTGGACGAGAGTTATCATTTATAACCCTGCAGGTTTGTGAATTGCAGTGCCCCTGAGCTTCATTTTTCAACTCGCTTTCTTGAAGGCTGGCCGCAAAAGCGCAGGATTGCTTCAGGCCCTATTCTGGTTCCGGGCGCAGGCTGAGCCTGTGGTTAATTCTTCTTCCTGATGGGAAAATAGAGTGAGCTGTGCCTGTCCCAACACCTAGAGCTAGTCTCTCATTGGTTCCCCCTCTTCCCGTTCATCCTCAGGACAAATTGCAACCTGTACGGAACAGGAGGTTAAAGGTGCTGATTCTCCAAGGAGGGAGATTGCTAGTAAAGCGGCTGGAATGGCAAACCCGAGCACAAGGAGATGAGAAATGAGGTGCGCTTTAGAAACGTTTCCCGATCACACGGTGTACCATCTTCTGGGTTTCTCATGCATGTTTTCGATGTAGGAAGATGCCCTTGAACCTGGAGATTTGGGACCCATGGGATTGGTACCACGCAGTATTCCTTTAAAGGGTCTGCGTTTGCTCCCCCAACCTCACCAAACCTCTCAGCCCCTGAGTGTCCACCCTTATGTCTCAATCACCTGTGGGTCTAGGTATGGTCAATCCAGGTGGCATCACTGCCCCTGAACGAATTTGGTAAGAATTTCTCTCTCTCTCACTGTCTTTGTTTCACGGGTTTTTTAAAGTAATGGTTTTTTTTTAAAATATAAGCAGATTTTTTTTAAGATTTCTTTAGTGATTGATTGATTGATTGATTGCTATGTTGGGTCTTCGTTTCTGTGCTAGGGCTTTCTCCAGTTGTGGCAAGTGGGGGCCACTCTTCATCGCGGTGCGCGGGCCTCTCACTATTGTGGCCTCTCTTGTTGCGGAGCACAGGCTCCAGACGCGCAGGCTCAGTAGTTGTGGCTCACGGGCCTAGTTGCTCCACGGCATGTGGGATCTTCCCAGACCAGGGCTCGAACCCGTGTTTCCTGCATTAGCAGGCAGATTCTCAGACACTGCACAACCAGGGAAGCCCAGTAATTGATTTTTGTAATGGGGTTTAGCTGCTTTTCACTGCTGTGTTTATGCCGCTTTACATCCACAAGTCTCACTTACAGAGAGATATCAATACATAGGTTTTAACATTCTTACTAGTCAGATATATTCTTGGGCGGTGAATAAGGGGTGTTGAGTCCAGTTCACTGAGCAAGGAGTAGGTCTTGTCTATTACATATTGGGTTTATGGAACGGTATCTGAGCTAATTTGAAACCTTTGTTTTATGCATCACCCCACCTCTCCTTTCCCGTTAAGCAGCCATAGTGTGTTTTCTAAACGTGTGACTCTATTCTGTTTTGTAATTCAGTTCAAGTGTAGCGGTTTTTACATTCCCTCTATAAGTGATATCTTAGGATCAGTGTCTTTTTCTGTGTGACTTATTTCACTTAGAATCGTCGTACCTAAATCCACTCATCATGCTGCTACTAGCCTTATGATGTTGATTTCATGGCTGAGTGATATTCCTTTGTACATAAGGACCACAACTTCTTTATCCATTTTCCTCTTTCCTGGGATATTTAAGGTGTAACGAAGTGGAGGTTCTTGTCAACAGAGCAGCCTTAAACTTTGGGGTGCCTGTGTCTTGCTGATTTTTAGTTTTCCCAATTTATACGCCCATGAGTGGAAGTGCCCTATGCTCTGTAAGCTGAGTTGTTTAGATGTTTCAGGACACACCGTACACTTCTCCAGAGTGGCTGTTGGCAATTTACATCCCGCCCATCAGCGTAGCAAGGCTCCCGTTTCTCCATGGCCTGTCCTGCATTTCTGGTTTTGACACTTTATTCAGCATGGCCCTTTTGACCGATGGGAAGCGAGACTTCTTTGTAGCGCTGATTTGCCTTTCCAGGTTGCTTGGTTGGCCAAAAAGGGCGTATGCGTTTTTTCCGGAATATATTCAGGAAAAAACGCATATGCCCTTTTTGGCCAAGGGCATCATTGTCGAGGTTTCGCCGCTTTTCCTGTGCTTTAAAGGCGATTCGAATCTACCTCCTGAAATCTGTTTCCTGCAATGCTGCCTTGCTTTCAAATCCTCTTCGTTGCCTTCCCTCAATATATTTGTGCACGAGAGTTATCATTTATAACTCTGCAGGTTTGTGAATTGCAGTGCCCCTGAGCTCCAATTTTCAACTCGCTTTCTTGAAGGCTGGCCGCAAAAGCGCAGGATTGCTTCAGGCCCTATTCTGGTTCCGGGCGCAGGCTGAGCCTCTGGTTAATTCTTCTTCCTGATGGGAAAATAGAGTGAGCTGTGCCTGTCCCAACACCTAGAGCTAGTCTCTCATTGGTTCCCCCTCTTCCCGTTCATCCTCAGGACAAATTGCAACCTGTACGGAACAGGAGGTTAAAGGTGCTGATTCTCCAAGGAGGGAGATTGCTAGTAAAGCGGCTGGAATGGCGAACCCGAGCCCAAGGAGATCAGAAATGTGGAGCGTTTTAGAAACGTTTCCCGATCACACGGTGTACCATCTTCTGGGTTTCTGATGCATGTTTTCGATGTAGGAAGATGCCCTTGAACCTGGATATTTGGGACCCATGGGATGGGTACCACGCAGTATTCCTTGAAAGGGTCTGCGTTTGCTCCCCCAACCTCACCAAACCTCTCAGCCCCTGAGTGTCCACCCTTATGTCTCAATCAGCTGTGGGTCTAGATATGGTCAATACAGGTGGCATCACAGCCCCTGAACGAATTTGGTAAGAATTTCTCTCTCTTTCACTGTCTTTGTTTCACGGGTTTTTAAAAGTAATTGATTTTTATAATGGGGTTTAGCTGCTTTTCACTGCTGTGTTTATGCTGCTTTACACCCACTAGACTCACTTACAGAGAGATATCAATACATAGGTTTTAAGATTCTTACTAGTCAGATATATTCTTGGGCGGTCAATAGGGGGTCTTGAGTCCAGTTCACTGAGCAAGGAGTAGGTCTTGTCTATTACATATTGGGTTTATGGAACGGTATCTGAGCTAATTTGAAACCCTTGTTTTATGCATCACCCCATCTCACCTTTCCCGTTAAGCAGCCATAGTGTGTTTTCTAAACGTGTGACTCTGTTCTGTTTTGTAATTCAGTTCAAGTGTAGCGGTTTTTACATTGCCTCTATAAGTGATATCTTAGGATCAGTGTCTTTTTCTGTGTGACTTATTTCACTTAGAATCGTCGTACCTAAATCCACTCATCATGCTGCTACTAGCCTTATGACGTTGATTTCATGGCTGAGTGATATTCCTTTGTACATAAGGACCACAACTTCTTTATCCATTTTCCTCTTTCCTGGGATATTTAAGGTGTAACGAAGTGGAGGTTCTTGTCAACAGAGCAGCCCTAAACTTTGGGATGCCTGTGTCTTGCTGATTTTTAGTTTTCCCAATTTATACGCCCATAAGTGGAAGTGCCCTATGCTCTGTAAGCTGAGTTTTTTAGATGTTTCAGGACACACCGTACACTTCTCCAGGGTGGCTGTTGGCAATTTACATCCCGCCCATCAGCGTAGCAAGGCTCCCGTTTCTCCATGGCCTGTCCTGCATTTCTGGTTTTGACACTTTATTCAGCATTGCCCTTTTGACCGATGGGAAGCGAGACTTCTTTGTAGCGCTGATTTGCCTTTCCAGGTTGCTTGGTTGGCCAAAAAGGGCGTATGCGTTTTTTCCTGAATATATTCAGGAAAAAACGCATACGCCCTTTTTGGCCAAGGGCATCATTGTCGAGGTTTCGCCGCTTTTCCTGTGCTTTAAAGGCGATTCGAATCTACCTCCTGAAATCTGTTTCCTGCAATTGTGCCTTGCTTTCAAATCCTCTTCGTTGCCTTCCCTCGATATATTTGTGGACGAGAGTTATCATTTATAACTCTGCAGGTTTGTGAATTGCAGTGCCCCTGAGCTCCATTTTTCAACTCGCTTTCTTGAAGGCTGGCCGCAAAAGCGCAGGATTGCTTCAGGCCCTATTCTGGTTCGGGGCGCAGGCTGAGCCTCTGGTTAATTCTTCTTCCTGATGGGAAAATAGAGTGAGCTGTGCCTGTCCCAACACCTAGAGCTAGTCTCTCATTGGTTCCCCCTCTTCCCGTTCATCCTCAGGACAAATTGCAACCTGTACGGAACAGGAGGTTAAAGGTGCTGATTCTCCAAGGAGGGAGATTGCTAGTAAAGCGGCTGGAATGGCGAACCCGAGCCCAAGGAGATCAGAAATGTGGAGCGTTTTAGAAACGTTTCCCGATCACACGGTGTACCATCTTCTGGGTTTCTGATGCATGTTTTCGATGTAGGAAGATGCCCTTGAACCTGGAGATTTGGGACCCATGGGATGGGTACCACGCAGTATTCCTTTAAAGGGTCTGCGTTTGCTCCCCCAACCTCACCAAACCTCTCAGCCCCTGAGTGTCCACCCTTATGTCTCAATCACCTGTGGGTCTAGATATGGTCAATACAGGTGGCAACACAGCCCCTGAACGAATTTGGTAAGAATTTCTCTCTCTTTCACTGTCTTTGTTTCACGGGTTTTTAAAAGTAATTGATTTTTATAATGGGGTTTAGCTGCTTTTCACTGCTGTGTTTATGCTGCTTTACACCCACTAGACTCACTTACAGAGAGATATCAATACATAGGTTTTAAGATTCTTACTAGTCAGATATATTCTTGGGCGGTGAATAGGGGGTCTTGAGTCCACTTCACTGAGCAAGGAGTAGGTCTTGTCTATTACATATTGGGTTTATGGAACGGTATCTGAGCTAATTTGAAACCCTTGTTTTATGCATCACCCCATCTCACCTTTCCCGTTAAGCAGCCATAGTGTGTTTTCTAAACGTGTGACTCTGTTCTGTTTAGTAATTCAGTTCAAGTGTAGCGGTTTTTACATTACCTCTATAAGTGATATCTTCTGATAAGTGTCGTTTTCTGTGTGACTTATTTCACTTAGAATCGTCGTACCTAAATCCACATATCATGCTGCTACTAGCCTTATGAGGTTGATTTCATGGTTGAGTGATATTCCATTGTAGATAAGGACCACAACTTCTTTATCCATTTTTCTCTTTCCTGGGATATTTAAGGTGTAACGAAGTGGAGGTTCTTGTCAACAGAGCAGCCCTAAACTTTGGGATGCCTGTGTCTTGCTGATTTTTAGTTTTCCCAATTTATACGCCCATGAGTGGAAGTGCCCTATGCTCTGTAAGCTGAGTTTTTTAGATGTTTCAGGACACACCGTACACTTCTCCAGAGTGGCTGTTGGCAATTTACATCCCGCCCATCAGCGTAGCAAGGCTCCCATTTCTCCATGGCCTGTCCTGCATTTCTTGTTTTGACACTTTATTCAGCATGGCCCTTTTGACCGATGGGAAGCGAGACTTCTTTGTAGCGCTGATTTGCCTTTCCAGGTTGCTTGGTTGGCCAAAAAGGGCGTATGCGTTTTTTCCTGAATATATTCAGGAAAAAACGCATACGCCCTTTTTGGCCAAGGGCATCATTGTCGAGGTTTCGCCGCTTTTCCTGTGCTTTAAAGGCGATTCGAATCTACCTCCTGAAATCTGTTTCCTGCAATTGTGCCTTGCTTTCAAATCCTCTTCGTTGCCTTCCCTCGATATATTTGTGGACGAGAGTTATCATTTATAACTCTGCAGGTTTGTGAATTGCAGTGCCCCTGAGCTCCATTTTTCAACTCGCTTTCTTGAAGGCTGGCCGCAAAAGCGCAGGATTGCTTCAGGCCCTATTCTGGTTCCGGGCGCAGGCTGAGCCTGTGGTTAATTCTTCTTCCTGATGGGAAAATAGAGTGAGCTGTGCCTGTCCCAACACCTAGAGCTAGTCTCTCATTGGTTCCCCCTCTTCCCGTTCATCCTCAGGACAAATTGCAACCTGTACGGAACAGGAGGTTAAAGGTGCTGATTCTCCAAGGAGGGAGATTGCTAGTAAAGCGGCTGGAATGGCGAACCCGAGCACAAGGAGATGAGAAATGAGGTGCGTTTTAGAAACGTTTCCCGATCACACGGTGTACCATCTTCTGGGTTTCTCATGCATGTTTTCGATGTAGGAAGATGCCCTTGAACCTGGAGATTTGGGACCCATGGGATGGGTACCACGCAGTATTCCTTTAAAGGGTCTGCGTTTGCTCCCCCAACCTCACCAAACCTCTCAGCCCCTGAGTGTCCACCCTTATGTCTCAATCACCTGTGGGTCTAGGTATGGTCAATCCAGGTGGCATCACAGCCCCTGAACGAATTTGGTAAGAATTTCTCTCTGTTTCACTGTCTTTGTTTCACGGGTTTTTTAAAGTAATGGTTTTTTTTTAATATAAGCAAATTTTTTTTTAAGATTTCTTTAGTGATTGATTGATTGATTGATTGCTATGTTGGGTCTTCGTTTCTGTGCTAGGGCTTTCTCCAGTTGTGGCAAGTGGGGGCCACTCTTCATCGCGGTGCGCGGGCCTCTCACTATTGTGGCCTCTCTTGTTGCGGAGCACAGGCTCCAGACGCGCAGGCTCAGTAGTTGTGGCTCACGGGCCTAGTTGCTCCACGGCATGTGGGATCTTCCCAGACCAGGGCTCGAACCCGTGTTTCCTGCATTAGCAGGCAGATTCTCAACCACTGCGCAACCCGGGAAGCCCAGTAATTGATTTTTGTAATGGGGTTTAGCTGCTTTCCACTGCTGTGTTTATGCCGCTTTACATCCACAAGTCTCACTTACAGAGAGATATCAATACATAGGTTTTAAGATTCTTACTACTCAGATATATTCTAGGGCGGTGAATAGGGGGTGTTGAGTCCAGTTCACTGAGCAAGGAGTAGGTCTTGTCTATTACATATTGGGTTTATGGAATGGTATCTGAGCTAATTTGAAACCCTTGTTTTATGCATCACCCCACCTCTCCTTTCCCGTTAAGCAGCCATAGTGTGTTTTCTAAACGTGTGACTCTGTTCTGTTTTGTAATTCAGTTCAAGTGTAGCGGTTTTTACATTCCCTCTATAAGTGATATCTTAGGATCAGTGTCTTTTTCTGTGTGACTTATTTCACTTAGAATCGTCGTACCTAAATCCACTCATCATGCTGCTACTAGCCTTATGACGTTGATTTCATGGCTGAGTGATATTCCTTTGTACATAAGGACCACAACTTCTTTATCCATTTTCCTCTTTCCTGGGATATTTAAGGTGTAACGAAGTGGAGGTTCTTGTCAACAGAGCAGCCCTAAACTTTGGGATGCCTGTGTCTTGCTGATTTTTAGTTTTCCCAATTTATACGCCCATGAGTGGAAGTGCCCTATGCTCTGTAAGCTTAGTTTTTTAGATGTTTTAGGACACACCGTACACTTCTCCAGAGTGGCTGTTGGCAATTTACATCCTGCCCATCAGCGTAGCAAGGCTCCCGTTTCTCCATGGCCTGTCCTGCATTTCTGGTTTTGACACTTTATTCAGCATGGCCCTTTTGACCGATGGGAAGCGAGACTTCTTTGTAGCGCTGATTTGCCTTTCCAGGTTGCTTGGTTGGCCAAAAAGGGCGTATGCGTTTTTTCCTGAATATATTCAGGAAAAAACGCATACGCCCTTTTTGGCCAAGGGCATCATTGTCGAGGTTTCGCCGCTTTTCCTGTGCTTTAAAGGCGATTCGAATCTACCTCCTGAAATCTGTTTCCTGCAATTCTGCCTTGCTTTCAAATCCTCTTCGTTGCCTTCCCTCGATATATTTGTGGACGAGAGTTATCATTTATAACTCTGCAGGTTTGTGAATTGCAGTGCCCCTGAGCTCCATTTTTCAACTCTCTTTCTTCAAGGCTGGCCGCAAAAGCGCAGGATTGCTTCAGGCCCTATTCTGGTTCCGGGCGCAGGCTGAGCCTGTGGTTAATTCTTCTTCCTGATGGGAAAATAGAGTGAGCTGTGCCTGTCCCAACACCTAGAGCTAGTCTCTCATTGGTTCCCCCTCTTCCCGTTCATCCTCAGGACAAATTGCAACCTGTACGGAACAGGAGGTTAAAGGTGCTGATTCTCCAAGGAGGGAGATTGCTAGTAAAGCGGCTGGAATGGCGAACCCGAGCCCAAGGAGATGAGAAATGAGGAGCGTTTTAGAAACGTTTCCCGATCACACGGTGTACCATCTTCTGGGTTTCTCATGCATGTTTTCGATGTAGGAAGATGCCCTTGAACCTGGAGATTTGGGACCCATGGGATGGGTACCACGCAGTATTCCTTTAAAGGGTCTGCGTTTGCTCCCCCAACCTCACCAAACCTCTCAGCCCCTGAGTGTCCACCCTTATGTCTCAATCACCTGTGGGTCTAGATATGGTCAATACAGGTGGCAACACAGCCCCTGAACGAATTTGGTAAGAATTTCTCTCTCTTTCACTGTCTTTGTTTCACGGGTTTTTAAAAGTAATTGATTTTTATAATGGGGTTTAGCTGCTTTTCACTGCTGTGTTTATGCTGCTTTACACCCACTAGACTCACTTACAGAGAGATATCAATACATAGGTTTTAAGATTCTTACTAGTCAGATATATTCTTGGGTGGTGAATAGGGGGTCTTGAGTTCACTTCACTGAGCAAGGAGTAGGTCTTGTCTATTACATATTGGGTTTATGGAACGGTATCTGAGCTAATTTGAAACCCTTGTTTTATGCATCACCCCATCTCACCTTTCCCGTTAAGCAGCCATAGTGTGTTTTCTAAACGTGTGACTCTGTTCTGTTTAGTAATTCAGTTCAAGTGTAGCGGTTTTTACATTCCCTCTATAAGTGATATCTTCTGATAAGTGTCTTTTTCTGTGTGACTTATTTCACTTAGAATCGTCGTACCTAAATCCACATATCATGTTGCTACTAGCCTTATGAGGTTGATTTCATGGCTGAGTGATATTCCATTGTACATAAGGACCACAACTTCTTTATCCATTTTTCTCTTTCCTGGGATATTTAAGGTGTAACGAAGTGGAGGTTCTTGTCAACAGAGCAGCCCTAAACTTTGGGATGCCTGTGTCTTGCTGATTTTTAGTTTTCCCAATTTATACGCCCATGAGTGGAAGTGCCCTATGCTCTGTAAGCTGAGTTGTTTAGATGTTTCAGGACACACCGTACACTTCTCCAGAGTGGCTGTTGGCAATTTACATCCCGCCCATCAGCGTAGCAAGGCTCCCGTTTCTCCATGGCCTGTCCTGCTTTTCTGGTTTTGACACTTTATTCAGCATGGCCCTTTTGACCGATGGGAAGCGAGACTTCTTTGTAGCGCTGATTTGCCTTTCCAGGTTGCTTGGTTGGCCAAAAAGGGCGTATGCGTTTTTTCCTGAATATATTCAGGAAAAAACGCATACGCCCTTTTTGGCCAAGGGCATCATTGTCGAGGTTTCGCCGCTTTTCCTGTGCTTTAAAGGCGATTCGAATCTACCTCCTGAAATCTGTTTCCTGCAATTGTGCCTTGCTTTCAAATCCTCTTCGTTGCCTTCCCTCGATATATTTGTGGACGAGAGTTATCATTTATAACTCTGCAGGTTTGTGAATTGCAGTGCCCCTGAGCTCCATTTTTCAACTCGCTTTCTTGAAGGCTGGCCGCAAAAGCGCAGGATTGCTTCAGGCCCTATTCTGGTTCCGGGCGCAGGCTGAGCCTGTGGTTAATTCTTCTTCCTGATGGGAAAATAGAGTGAGCTGTGCCTGTCCCAACACCTAGAGCTAGTCTCTCATTGGTTCCCCCTCTTCCCGTTCATCCTCAGGACAAATTGCAACCTGTACGGAACAGGAGGTTAAAGGTGCTGATTCTCCAAGGAGGGAGATTGCTAGTAAAGCGGCTGGAATGGCGAACCCGAGCCCAAGGAGATGAGAAATGAGGAGCGTTTTAGAAACGTTTCCCGATCACACGGTGTACCATCTTCTGGGTTTCTCATGCATGTTTTCGATGTAGGAAGATGCCCTTGAACCTGGAGATTTGGGACCCATGGGATGGGTACCACGCAGTATTCCTTTAAAGGGTCTGCATTTGCTCCCCCAACCTCACCAAACCTCTCAGCCCCTGAGTGTCCACCCTTATGTTTCAATCAGCTGTGGGTCTAGATATGGTCAATCCAGGTGGCATCACAGCCCGTGAACGAATTTGGTAAGAATTTCTCTCTCTTTCACTGTCTTCGTTTCACGGATTTTTAAAAGTAATTGATTTTTATAATGGGGTTTAGCTGCTTTTCACTGCTGTGTTTATGCTGCTTTACACCCACTAGACTCACTTACAGAGAGATATCAATACATAGGTTTTAAGATTCTTACTAGTCAGATATATTCTTGGGCGGTGAATAGGGGGTCTTGTGTCCAGTTCACTGAGCAAGGAGTAGGTCTTGTCTATTACATATTGGGTTTATGGAACGGTATCTGAGCTAATTTGAAACCCTTGTTTTATGCATCACCCCATCTCACCTTTCCCGTTAAGCAGCCATAGTGTGTTTTCTAAACGTGTGACTCTGTTCTGTTTTGTAATTCAGTTCAAGTGTAGCGGTTTTTACATTGCCTCTATAAGTGATATCTTAGGATCAGTGTCTTTTTCTGTGTGACTTATTTCACTTAGAATCGTCGTACCTAAATCCACTCATCATGCTGCTACTAGCCTTATGAGGTTGATTTCATGGCTGAGTGATATTCCTTTGTACATAAGGACCACAACTTCTTTATCCATTTTTCTCTTTCCTGGGATATTTAAGGTGTAACGAAGTGGAGGTTCTTGTCAACAGAGCAGCCCTAAACTTTGGGATGCCTGTGTCTTGCTGATTTTTAGTTTTCCCAATTTATACGCCCATGAGTGGAAGTGCCCTATGCTCTGTAAGCTGAGTTCTTTAGATGTTTCAGGACACACCGTACACTTCTCCAGAGTGGCTGTTGGCAATTTACATCCCGCCCATCAGCGTAGCAAGGCTCCCGTTTCTCCATGGCCTGTCCTGCTTTTCTGGTTTTGACACTTTATTCAGCATGGCCCTTTTGACCGATGGGAAGCGAGACTTCTTTGTAGCGCTGATTTGCCTTTCCAGGTTGCTTGGTTGGCCAAAAAGGGCGTATGCGTTTTTTCCTGAATATATTCAGGAAAAAACGCATACGCCCTTTTTGGCCAAGGGCATCATTGTCGAGGTTTCGCCGCTTTTCCTGTGCTTTAAAGGCGATTCGAATCTACCTCCTGAAATCTGTTTCCTGCAATTGTGCCTTGCTTTCAAATCCTCTTCGTTGCCTTCCCTCGATATATTTGTGGACGAGAGTTATCATTTATAACTCTGCAGGTTTGTGAATTGCAGTGCCCCTGAGCTCCATTTTTCAACTCGCTTTCTTGAAGGCTGGCCGCAAAAGCGCAGGATTGCTTCAGGCCCTATTCTGGTTCCGGGCGCAGGCTGAGCCTGTGGTTAATTCTTCTTCCTGATGGGAAAATAGAGTGAGCTGTGCCTGTCCCAACACCTAGAGCTAGTCTCTCATTGGTTCCCCCTCTTCCCGTTCATCCTCAGGACAAATTGCAACCTGTACGGAACAGGAGGTTAAAGGTGCTGATTCTCCAAGGAGGGAGATTGCTAGTAAAGCGGCTGGAATGGCGAACCCGAGCCCAAGGAGATGAGAAATGAGGAGCGTTTTAGAAACGTTTCCCGATCACACGGTGTACCATCTTCTGGGTTTCTCATGCATGTTTTCGATGTAGGAAGATGCCCTTGAACCTGGAGATTTGGGACCCATGGGATGGGTACCACGCAGTATTCCTTTAAAGGGTCTGCATTTGCTCCCCCAACCTCACCAAACCTCTCAGCCCCTGAGTGTCCACCCTTATGTTTCAATCAGCTGTGGGTCTAGATATGGTCAATCCAGGTGGCATCACAGCCCGTGAACGAATTTGGTAAGAATTTCTCTCTCTTTCACTGTCTTCGTTTCACGGATTTTTAAAAGTAATTGATTTTTATAATGGGGTTTAGCTGCTTTTCACTGCTGTGTTTATGCTGCTTTACACCCACTAGACTCACTTACAGAGAGATATCAATACATAGGTTTTAAGATTCTTACTAGTCAGATATATTCTTGGGCGGTGAATAGGGGGTCTTGAGTCCAGTTCACTGAGCAAGGAGTAGGTCTTGTCTATTACATATTGGGTTTATGGAACGGTATCTGAGCTAATTTCAAACCCTTGTTTTATGCATCACCCCATCTCACCTTTCCCGTTAAGCAGCCATAGTGTGTTTTCTAAACGTGTGACTCTGTTCTGTTTTGTAGTTCAGTTCAAGTGTAGCGGTTTTTACATTCCCTCTATAAGTGATATCTTCTGATAAGTGTCTTTTTCTCTGTGACTTATTTCACTTACAATCGTCGTACCTAAATCCACTCATCATGCTGCTACTAGCCTTATGACGTTGATTTCATGGCTGAGTGATATTCCTTTGTACATAAGGACCACAACTTCTTTATCCATTTTCCTCTTTCCTGGGATATTTAAGGTGTAACGAAGTGGAGGTTCTTGTCAACAGAGCAGCCCTAAACTTTGGGGTGCCTGTGTCTTGCTGATTTTTAGTTTTCCCAATTTATAAGCCCATGAGTGGAAGTGCCCTATGCTCTGTAAGCTGAGTTTTTTAGATGTTTCAGGACACACCGTACACTTCTCCAGAGTGGCTGTTGGCAATTTACATCCCGCCCATCAGCGTAGCAAGGCTCCCGTTTCTCCATGGCCTGTCCTGCATTTCTGGTTTTGACACTTTATTCAGCATGGCCCTTTTGACCGATGGGAAGCGAGACTTCTTTGTAGCGCTGATTTGCCTTTCCAGGTTGCTTGGTTGGCCAAAAAGGGCGTATGCGTTTTTTCCTGAATATATTCAGGAAAAAACGCATACGCCCTTTTTGGCCAAGGGCATCATTGTCGAGGTTTCGCCGCTTTTCCTGTGCTTTAAAGGCGATTCGAATCTACCTCCTGAAATCTGTTTCCTGCAATTGTGCCTTGCTTTCAAATCCTCTTCGTTGCCTTCCCTCGATATATTTGTGGACGAGAGTTATCATTTATAACTCTGCAGGTTTGTGAATTGCAGTGCCCCTGAGCTCCATTTTTCAACTCGCTTTCTTGAAGGCTGGCCGCAAAAGCGCAGGATTGCTTCAGGCCCTATTCTGGTTCCGGGCGCAGGCTGAGCCTCTGGTTAATTCTTCTTCCTGATGGGAAAATAGAGTGAGCTGTGCCTGTCCCAACACCTAGAGCTAGTCTCTCATTGGTTCCCCCTCTTCCCGTTCATCCTCAGGACAAATTGCAACCTGTACGGAACAGGAGGTTAAAGGTGCTGATTCTCCAAGGAGGGAGATTGCTAGTAAAGCGGCTGGAATGGCGAACCCGAGCCCAAGGAGATGAGAAATGAGGAGCGTTTTAGAAACGTTTCCCGATCACACGGTGTACCATCTTCTGGGTTTCTCATGCATGTTTTCGATGTAGGAAGATGCCCTTGAACCTGGAGATTTGGGACCCATGGGATGGGTACCACGCAGTATTCCTTTAAAGGGTCTGCGTTTGCTCCCCCAACCTCACCAAACCTCTCAGCCCCTGAGTGTCCACCCTTATGTCTCAATCAGCTGTGGGTCTAGATATGGTCAATACAGGTGGCATCACAGCCCCTGAACGAATTTGGTAAGAATTTCTCTCTCTTTCACTGTCTTCGTTTCACGGGTTTTTAAAAGTAATTGATTTTTATAATGGGGTTTAGCTGCTTTTCACTGCTGTGTTTATGCTGCTTTACACCCACTAGACTCACTTACAGAGAGATATCAATACATAGGTTTTAAGATTCTTACTAGTCAGATATATTCTTGGGCGGTGAATAGGGGGTCTTGAGTCCAGTTCACTGAGCAAGGAGTAGGTCTTGTCTATTACATATTGGGTTTATGGAACGGTATCTGAGCTAATTTGAAACCCTTGTTTTATGCATCACCCCATCTCACCTTTCCCGTTAAGCAGCCATAGTGTGTTTTCTAAACGTGTGACTCTGTTCTGTTTTGTACTTCAGTTCAAGTATAGCGGTTTTTACATTGCCTCTATAAGTGATATCTTAGGATCAGTGTCTTTTTCTGTGTGACTTATTTCACTTAGAATCGTCGTACCTAAATCCACTCATCATGCTGCTACTAGCCTTATGAGGTTGATTTCATGGCTGAGTGATATTCCTTTGTACATAAGGACCACAACTTCTTTATCCATTTTCCTCTTTCCTGGGATATTTAAGGTGTAACGAAGTGGAGGTTCTTGTCAACAGAGCAGCCCTAAACTTTGGGGTGCCTGTGTCTTGCTGATTTTTAGTTTTCCCAATTTATAAGCCCATGAGTGGAAGTGCCCTATGCTCTGTAAGCTGAGTTGTTTAGATGTTTCAGGACACACCGTACACTTCTCCAGAGTGGCTGTTGGCAATTTACATCCCGCCCATCAGCGTAGCAAGGCTCCCGTTTCTCCATGGCCTGTCCTGCATTTCTGGTTTTGACACTTTATTCAGCATGGCCCTTTTGACCGATGGGAAGCGAGACTTCTTTGTAGCGCTGATTTGCCTTTCCAGGTTGCTTGGTTGGCCAAAAAGGGCGTATGCGTTTTTTCCTGAATATATTCAGGAAAAAACGCATACGCCCTTTTTGGCCAAGGGCATCATTGTCGAGGTTTCGCCGCTTTTCCTGTGCTTTAAAGGCGATTCGAATCTACCTCCTGAAATCTGTTTCCTGCAATTGTGCCTTGCTTTCAAATCCTCTTCGTTGCCTTCCCTCGATATATTTGTGGACGAGAGTTATCATTTATAACTCTGCAGGTTTGTGAATTGCAGTGCCCCTGAGCTCCATTTTTCAACTCGCTTTCTTGAAGGCTGGCCGCAAAAGCGCAGGATTGCTTCAGGCCCTATTCTGGTTCCGGGCGCAGGCTGAGCCTCTGGTTAATTCTTCTTCCTGATGGGAAAATAGAGTGAGCTGTGCCTGTCCCAACACCTAGAGCTAGTCTCTCATTGGTTCCCCCTCTTCCCGTTCATCCTCAGGACAAATTGCAACCTGTACGGAACAGGAGGTTAAAGGTGCTGATTCTCCAAGGAGGGAGATTGCTAGTAAAGCGGCTGGAATGGCGAACCCGAGCCCAAGGAGATGAGAAATGAGGAGCGTTTTAGAAACGTTTCCCGATCACACGGTGTACCATCTTCTGGGTTTCTCATGCATGTTTTCGATGTAGGACGATGCCCTTGAACCTGGAGATTTGGGACCCATGGGATGGGTACCACGCAGTATTCCTTTAAAGGGTCTGCGTTTGCTCCCCCAACCTCACCAAACCTCTCAGCCCCTGAGTGTCCACCCTTATGTCTCAATCAGCTGTGGGTCTAGATATGGTCAATACAGGTGGCATCACAGCCCCTGAACGAATTTGGTAAGAATTTCTCTCTCTTTCACTGTCTTCGTTTCACGGGTTTTTAAAAGTAATTGATTTTTATAATGGGGTTTAGCTGCTTTTCACTGCTGTGTTTATGCTGCTTTACACCCACTAGACTCACTTACAGAGAGATATCAATACATAGGTTTTAAGATTCTTACTAGTCAGATATATTCTTGGGCGGTCAATAGGGGGTCTTGAGTCCAGTTCACTGAGCAAGGAGTAGGTCTTGTCTATTACATATTGGGTTTATGGAACGGTATCTGAGCTAATTTGAAACCCTTGTTTTATGCATCACCCCATCTCACCTTTCCCGTTAAGCAGCCATAGTGTGTTTTCTAAACGTGTGACTCTGTTCTGTTTTGTAATTCAGTTCAAGTGTAGCGGTTTTTACATTGCCTCTATAAGTGATATCTTAGGATCAGTGTCTTTTTCTGTGTGACTTATTTCACTTAGAATCGTCGTAGCTAAATCCACTCATCATGCTGCTACTAGCCTTATGAGGTTGATTTCATGGCTGAGTGATATTCCTTTGTACATAAGGACCACAACTTCTTTATCCATTTTCCTCTTTCCTGGGATATTTAAGGTGTAACGAAGTGGAGGTTCTTGTCAACAGAGCAGCCCTAAACTTTGGAGTGCCTGTGTCTTGCTGATTTTTAGTTTTCCCAATTTATACGCCCATGAGTGGAAGTGCCCTATGCTCTGTAAGCTGAGTTGTTTAGATGTTTCAGGACACACCGTACACTTCTCCAGAGTGGCTGTTGGCAATTTACATCCCGCCCATCAGCGTAGCAAGGCTCCCGTTTCTCCATGGCCTGTCCTGCATTTCTGGTTTTGACACTTTATTCAGCATGGCCCTTTTGACCGATGGGAAGCGAGACTTCTTTGTAGCGCTGATTTGCCTTTCCAGGTTGCTTGGTTGGCCAAAAAGGGCGTATGCGTTTTTTCCTGAATATATTCAGGAAAAAACGCATACGCCCTTTTTGGCCAAGGGCATCATTGTCGAGGTTTCGCCGCTTTTCCTGTGCTTTAAAGGCGATTCGAATCTACCTCCTGAAATCTGTTTCCTGCAATTGTGCCTTGCTTTCAAATCCTCTTCGTTGCCTTCCCTCGATATATTTGTGGACGAGAGTTATCATTTATAACTCTGCAGGTTTGTGAATTGCAGTGCCCCTGAGCTCCATTTTTCAACTCGCTTTCTTGAAGGCTGGCCGCAAAAGCGCAGGATTGCTTCAGGCCCTATTCTGGTTCCGGGCGCAGGCTGAGCCTCTGGTTAATTCTTCTTCCTGATGGGAAAATAGAGTGAGCTGTGCCTGTCCCAACACCTAGAGCTAGTCTCTCATTGGTTCCCCCTCTTCCCGTTCATCCTCAGGACAAATTGCAACCTGTACGGAACAGGAGGTTAAAGGTGCTGATTCTCCAAGGAGGGAGATTGCTAGTAAAGCGGCTGGAATGGCGAACCCGAGCCCAAGGAGATGAGAAATGAGGAGCGTTTTAGAAACGTTTCCCGATCACACGGTGTACCATCTTCTGGGTTTCTCATGCATGTTTTCGATGTAGGACGATGCCCTTGAACCTGGAGATTTGGGACCCATGGGATGGGTACCACGCAGTATTCCTTTAAAGGGTCTGCGTTTGCTCCCCCAACCTCACCAAACCTCTCAGCCCCTGAGTGTCCACCCTTATGTCTCAATCAGCTGTGGGTCTAGATATGGTCAATACAGGTGGCATCACAGCCCCTGAACGAATTTGGTAAGAATTTCTCTCTCTTTCACTGTCTTCGTTTCACGGGTTTTTAAAAGTAATTGATTTTTATAATGGGGTTTAGCTGCTTTTCACTGCTGTGTTTATGCTGCTTTACACCCACTAGACTCACTTACAGAGAGATATCAATACATAGGTTTTAAGATTCTTACTAGTCAGATATATTCTTGGGCGGTCAATAGGGGGTCTTGAGTCCAGTTCACTGAGCAAGGAGTAGGTCTTGTCTATTACATATTGGGTTTATGGAACGGTATCTGAGCTAATTTGAAACCCTTGTTTTATGCATCACCCCATCTCACCTTTCCCGTTAAGCAGCCATAGTGTGTTTTCTAAACGTGTGACTCTGTTCTGTTTTGTAATTCAGTTCAAGTGTAGCGGTTTTTACATTGCCTCTATAAGTGATATCTTAGGATCAGTGTCTTTTTCTGTGTGACTTATTTCACTTAGAATCGTCGTAGCTAAATCCACTCATCATGCTGCTACTAGCCTTATGAGGTTGATTTCATGGCTGAGTGATATTCCTTTGTACATAAGGACCACAACTTCTTTATCCATTTTCCTCTTTCCTGGGATATTTAAGGTGTAACGAAGTGGAGGTTCTTGTCAACAGAGCAGCCCTAAACTTTGGAGTGCCTGTGTCTTGCTGATTTTTAGTTTTCCCAATTTATACGCCCATGAGTGGAAGTGCCCTATGCTCTGTAAGCTGAGTTGTTTAGATGTTTCAGGACACACCGTACACTTCTCCAGAGTGGCTGTTGGCAATTTACATCCCGCCCATCAGCGTAGCAAGGCTCCCGTTTCTCCATGGCCTGTCCTGCATTTCTGGTTTTGACACTTTATTCAGCATGGCCCTTTTGACCGATGGGAAGCGAGACTTCTTTGTAGCGCTGATTTGCCTTTCCAGGTTGCTTGGTTGGCCAAAAAGGGCGTATGCGTTTTTTCCTGAATATATTCAGGAAAAAACGCATACGCCCTTTTTGGCCAAGGGCATCATTGTCGAGGTTTCGCCGCTTTTCCTGTGCTTTAAAGGCGATTCGAATCTACCTCCTGAAATCTGTTTCCTGCAATTGTGCCTTGCTTTCAAATCCTCTTCGTTGCCTTCCCTCGATATATTTGTGGACGAGAGTTATCATTTATAACTCTGCAGGTTTGTGAATTGCAGTGCCCCTGAGCTCCATTTTTCAACTCGCTTTCTTGAAGGCTGGCCGCAAAAGCGCAGGATTGCTTCAGGCCCTATTCTGGTTCCGGGCGCAGGCTGAGCCTGTGGTTAATTCTTCTTCCTGATGGGAAAATAGAGTGAGCTGTGCCTGTCCCAACACCTAGAGCTAGTCTCTCATTGGTTCCCCCTCTTCCCGTTCATCCTCAGGACAAATTGCAACCTGTACGGAACAGGAGGTTAAAGGTGCTGATTCTCCAAGGAGGGAGATTGCTAGTAAAGCGGCTGGAATGGCGAACCCGAGCCCAAGGAGATGAGAAATGAGGTGCGGTTTAGAAACGTTTCCCGATCACACGGTGTACCATCTTCTGGGTTTCTCATGCATGTTTTCGATGTAGGAAGATGCCCTTGAACCTGGAGATTTGGGACCCATGGGATGGGTACCACGCAGTATTCCTTTAAAGGGTCTGCGTTTGCTCCCCCAACCTCACCAAACCTCTCAGCCCCTGAGTGTCCACCCTTATGTCTCAATCACCTGTGGGTCTAGGTATGGTCAATCCAGGTGGCATCACAGCCCGTGAACGAATTTGGTAAGAATTTCTCTCTCTTTCACTGTCTTTGTTTAACGGGTTTTTAAAAGTAATTGATTTTTATAATGGGGTTTAGCTGCTTTTCACTGCTGTGTTTATGCTGCTTTACACCCACTAGACTCACTTACAGAGAGATATCAATACATAGGTTTTAAGATTCTTACTAGTCAGATATATTCTTGGGCGGTGAATAGGGGGTCTTGAGTCCAGTTCACTGAGCAAGGAGTAGGTCTTGTCTATTACATATTGGGTTTATGGAACGGTATCTGAGCTAATTTCAAACCCTTGTTTTATGCATCACCCCATCTCACCTTTCCCGTTAAGCAGCCATAGTGTGTTTTCTAAACGTGTGACTCTGTTCTATTTTGTAATTCAGTTCAAGTGTAGCGGTTTTTACATTCCCTCTATAAGTGATATCTTCTGATAAGTGTCTTTTTCTCTGTGACTTATTTCACTTACAATCGTCGTACCTAAATCCACTCATCATGCTGCTACTAGCCTTATGACGTTGATTTCATGGCTGAGTGATATTCCTTTGTACATAAGGACCACAACTTCTTTATCCATTTTCCTCTTTCCTGGGATATTTAAGGTGTAACGAAGTGGAGGTTCTTGTCAACAGAGCAGCCCTAAACTTTGGAGTGCCTGTGTCTTGCTGATTTTTAGTTTTCCCAATTTATACGCCCATGAGTGGAAGTGCCCTATGCTCTGTAAGCTGAGTTGTTTAGATGTTTCAGGACACACCGTACACTTCTCCAGAGTGGCTGTTGGCAATTTACATCCCGCCCATCAGCGTAGCAAGGCTCCCGTTTCTCCATGGCCTGTTCTGCATTTCTGGTTTTGACACTTTATTCAGCATGGCCCTTTTGACCGATGGGAAGCGAGACTTCTTTGTAGCGCTGATTTGCCTTTCCAGGTTGCTTGGTTGGCCAAAAAGGGCGTATGCGTTTTTTCCTGAATATATTCAGGAAAAAACGCATACGCCCTTTTTGGCCAAGGGCATCATTGTCGAGGTTTCGCCGCTTTTCCTGTGCTTTAAAGGCGATTCGAATCTACCTCCTGAAATCTGTTTCCTGCAATTCTGCCTTGCTTTCAAATCCTCTTCGTTGCCTTCCCTCGATATATTTGTGGACGAGAGTTATCATTTATAACTCTGCAGGTTTGTGAATTGCAGTGCCCCTGAGCTCCATTTTTCAACTCGCTTTCTTGAAGGCTGGCCGCAAAAGCGCAGGATTGCTTCAGGCCCTATTCTGGTTCCGGGCGCAGGCTGAGCCTGTGGTTAATTCTTCTTCCTGATGGGAAAATAGAGTGAGCTGTGCCTGTCCCAACACCTAGAGCTAGGCTCTCATTGGTTCCCCCTCTTCCCGTTCATCCTCAGGACAAATTGCAACCTGTACGGAACAGGAGGTTAAAGGTGCTGATTCTCCAAGGAGGGAGATTGCTAGTAAAGCGGCTGGAATGGCGAACCCGAGCCCAAGGAGATGAGAAATGAGGTGCGTTTTAGAAACGTTTCCCGATCACACGGTGTACCATCTTCTGGGTTTCTCATGCATGTTTTCGATGTAGGAAGATGCCCTTGAACCTGGAGATTTGGGACCCATGGGATGGGTACCACGCAGTATTCCTTTAAAGGGTCTGCGTTTGCTCCCCTAACCTCACCAAACCTCTCAGCCCCTGAGTGTCCACCCTTATGTCTCAATCACCTGTGGGTCTAGGTATGGTCAATCCAGGTGGCATCACAGCCCGTGAACGAATTTGGTAAGAATTTCTCTCTCTTTCACTGTCTTTGTTTCATGGGTTTTTAAAAGTAATTGATTTTTATAATGGGGTTTAGCTGCTTTTCACTGCTGTGTTTATGCTGCTTTACACCCACTAGACTCACTTACAGAGAGATATCAATACATAGGTTTTAAGATTCTTACTAGTCAGATATATTCTTGGGCGGTGAATAGGGGGTCTTGAGTCCAGTTCACTGAGCAAGGAGTAGATCTTGTCTATTACATATTGGGTTTATGGAACGGTATCTGAGCTAATTTCAAACCCTTGTTTTATGCATCACCCCATCTCACCTTTCCCGTTAAGCAGCCATAGTGTGTTTTCTAAACGTGTGACTCTGTTCTGTTTTGTAATTCAGTTCAAGTGTACCGGTTTTTACATTCCCTCTATAAGTGATATCTTCTGATAAGTGTCTTTTTCTCTGTGACTTATTTCACTTAGAATCGTCGTACCTAAATCCACTCATCATGCTGCTACTAGCCTTATGAGGTTGATTTCATGGCTGTGTGATATTCCTTTGTACATAAGGACCACAACTTCTTTATCCATTTTCCTCTTTCCTGGGATATTTAAGGTGTAACGAAGTGGAGGTTCTTGTCAACAGAGCAGCCCTAAACTTTGGGGTGCCTGTGTCTTGCTGATTTTTAGTTTTCCCAATTTATACGCCCATGAGTGGAAGTGCCCTATGCTCTGTAAGCTGAGTTGTTTAGATGTTTCAGGACACACCGTACACTTCTCCAGAGTGGCTGTTGGCAATTTACATCCCGCCCATCAGCGTAGCAAGGCTCCCGTTTCTCCATGGCCTGTCCTGCATTTCTGGTTTTGACACTTTATTCAGCATGGCCCTTTTGACCGATGGGAAGCGAGACTTCTTTGTAGCGCTGATTTGCCTTTCCAGGTTGCTTGGTTGGCCAAAAAGGGCGTATGCGTTTTTTCCTGAATATATTCAGGAAAAAACGCATACGCCCTTTTTGGCCAAGGGCATCATTGTCGAGGTTTCGCCGCTTTTCCTGTGCTTTAAAGGCGATTCGAATCTACCTCCTGAAATCTGTTTCCTGCAATTCTGCCTTGCTTTCAAATCCTCTTCGTTGCCTTCCCTCAAAATATTTGTGGCCGAGAGTTATCATTTTTACCTCTGCAGGTTTGTGAATTGCAGTGCCCCTGAGCTCCATTTTTCAACTCGCTTTCTTGAAGGCTGGCCGCAAAAGCGCAGGATTGCTTCAGGCCCTATTCTGGTTCCGGGCGCAGGCTGAGCCTGTGGTTAATTCTTCTTCCTGATGGGAAAATAGAGTGAGCTGTGCCTGTCCCAACACCTAGAGCTAGTCTCTCATTGGTTCCCCCTCTTCCCGTTCATCCTCAGGACAAATTGCAACCTGTACGGAACAGGAGGTTAAAGGTGCTGATTCTCCAAGGAGGGAGATTGCTAGTAAAGCGGCTGGAATGGCGAACCCGAGCACAAGGAGATGAGAAATGAGGTGCGTTTTAGAAACGTTTCCCGATCACACGGTGTACCATCTTCTGGGTTTCTCATGCATGTTTTCGATGTAGGAAGATGCCCTTGAACCTGGAGATTTGGGACCCATGGGATGGGTACCACGCAGTATTCCTTTAAAGGGTCTGCGTTTGCTCCCCCAACCTCACCAAACCTCTCAGCCCCTGAGTGTCCACCCTTATGTCTCAATCACCTGTGGGTCTAGGTATGGTCAATCCAGGTGGCATCACAGCCCGTGAACGAATTTGGTAAGAATTTCTCTCTCTTTCACTGTCTTCGTTTCACGGGTTTTTAAAAGTAATTGATTTTTATAATGGGGTTTCGCTGCTTTTCACTGCTGTGTTTATGCTGCTTTACACCCACTAGACTCACTTACAGAGAGATATCAATACATAGGTTTTAAGATTCTTACTAGTCAGATATATTCTTGGGCGGTGAATAGGGGGTCTTGAGTCCAGTTCACTGAGCAAGGAGTAGGTCTTGTCTATTACATATTGGGTTTATGGAACGGTATCTGAGCTAATTTGAAACCCTTGTTTTATGCATCACCCCATCTCACCTTTCCCGTTAAGCAGCCATAGTGTGTTTTCTAAACGTGTGACTCTGTTCTGTTTTGTAATTCAGTTCAAGTGTAGCGGTTTTTACATTGCCTCTATAAGTGATATCTTAGGATCAGTGTCTTTTTCTGTGTGACTTATTTCACTTAGAATCGTCGTACCTAAATCCACTCATCATGCTGCTACTAGCCTTATGAGGTTGATTTCATGGCTGAGTGATATTCCTTTGTACATAAGGACCACAACTTCTTTATCCATTTTCCTCTTTCCTGGGATATTTAAGGTGTAACGAAGTGGAGGTTCTTGTCAACAGAGCAGCCCTAAACTTTGGGGTGCCTGTGTCTTGCTGATTTTTAGTTTTCCCAATTTATACGCCCATGAGTGGAAGTGCCCTATGCTCTGTAAGCTGAGTTGTTTAGATGTTTCAGGACACACCGTACACTTCTCCAGAGTGGCTGTTGGCAATTTACATCCCGCCCATCAGCGTAGCAAGGCTCCCGTTTCTCCATGGCCTGTCCTGCATTTCTGGTTTTGACACTTTATTCAGCATGGCCCTTTTGACCGATGGGAAGCGAGACTTCTTTGTAGCGCTGATTTGCCTTTCCAGGTTGCTTGGTTGGCCAAAAAGGGCGTATGCGTTTTTTCCTGAATATATTCAGGAAAAAACGCATACGCCCTTTTTGGCCAAGGGCATCATTGTCGAGGTTTCGCCGCTTTTCCTGTGCTTTAAAGGCGATTCGAATCTACCTCCTGAAATCTGTTTCCTGCAATTCTGCCTTGCTTTCAAATCCTCTTCGTTGCCTTCCCTCGATATATTTGTGGACGAGAGTTATCATTTATAACTCTGCAGGTTTGTGAATTGCAGTGCCCCTGAGCTCCATTTTTCAACTCGCTTTCTTGAAGGCTGGCCGCAAAAGCGCAGGATTGCTTCAGGCCCTATTCTGGTTCCGGGCGCAGGCTGAGCCTGTGGTTAATTCTTCTTCCTGATGGGAAAATAGAGTGAGCTGTGCCTGTCCCAACACCTAGAGCTAGTCTCTCATTGGTTCCCCCTCTTCCCGTTCATCCTCAGGACAAATTGCAACCTGTACGGAACAGGAGGTTAAAGGTGCTGATTCTCCAAGGAGGGAGATTGCTAGTAAAGCGGCTGGAATGGCGAACCCGAGCACAAGGAGATGAGAAATGAGGTGCGTTTTAGAAACGTTTCCCGATCACACGGTGTACCATCTTCTGGGTTTCTCATGCATGTTTTCGATGTAGGAAGATGCCCTTGAACCTGGAGATTTGGGACCCATGGGATGGGTACCACGCAGTATTCCTTTAAAGGGTCTGCGTTTGCTCCCCCAACCTCACCAAACCTCTCAGCCCCTGAGTGTCCACCCTTATGTCTCAATCACCTGTGGGTCTAGGTATGGTCAATCCAGGTGGCATCACAGCCCGTGAACGAATTTGGTAAGAATTTCTCTCTCTTTCACTGTCTTCGTTTCACGGGTTTTTAAATGTAATTGATTTTTATAATGGGGTTTAGCTGCTTTTCACTGCTGTGTTTATGCTGCTTTACACCCACTAGACTCACTTACAGAGAGATATCAATACATAGGTTTTAAGATTCTTACTAGTCAGATATATTCTTGGGCGGTGAATAGGGGGTCTTGAGTCCAGTTCACTGAGCAAGGAGTAGGTCTTGTCTATTACATATTGGGTTTATGGAACGGTATCTGAGCTAATTTGAAACCCTTGTTTTATGCATCACCGCATCTCACCTTTCCCGTTAAGCAGCCATAGTGTGTTTTCTAAACGTGTGACTCTGTTCTGTTTTGTAATTCAGTTCAAGTGTAGCGGTTTTTACATTGCCTCTATAAGTGATATCTTAGGATCAGTGTCTTTTTCTGTGTGACTTATTTCACTTAGAATCGTCGTACCTAAATCCACTCATCATGCTGCTACTAGCCTTATGAGGTTGATTTCATGGCTGAGTGATATTCCTTTGTACATAAGGACCACAACTTCTTTATCCATTTTCCTCTTTCCTGGGATATTTAAGGTGTAACGAAGTGGAGGTTCTTGTCAACAGAGCAGCCCTAAACTTTGGGGTGCCTGTGTCTTGCTGATTTTTAGTTTTCCCAATTTATACGCCCATGAGTGGAAGTGCCCTATGCTCTGTAAGCTGAGTTGTTTAGATGTTTCAGGACACACCGTACACTTCTCCAGAGTGGCTGTTGGCAATTTACATCCCGCCCATCAGCGTAGCAAGGCTCCCGTTTCTCCATGGCCTGTCCTGCATTTCTGGTTTTGACACTTTATTCAGCATGGCCCTTTTGACCGATGGGAAGCGAGACTTCTTTGTAGCGCTGATTTGCCTTTCCAGGTTGCTTGGTTGGCCAAAAAGGGCGTATGCGTTTTTTCCTGAATATATTCAGGAAAAAACGCATACGCCCTTTTTGGCCAAGGGCATCATTGTCGAGGTTTCGCCGCTTTTCCTGTGCTTTAAAGGCGATTCGAATCTACCTCCTGAAATCTGTTTCCTGCAATTCTGCCTTGCTTTCAAATCCTCTTCGTTGCCTTCCCTCGATATATTTGTGGACGAGAGTTATCATTTATAACTCTGCAGGTTTGTGAATTGCAGTGCCCCTGAGCTCCATTTTTCAACTCGCTTTCTTGAAGGCTGGCCGCAAAAGCGCAGGATTGCTTCAGGCCCTATTCTGGTTCCGGGCGCAGGCTGAGCCTGTGGTTAATTCTTCTTCCTGATGGGAAAATAGAGTGAGCTGTGCCTGTCCCAACACCTAGAGCTAGTCTCTCATTGGTTCCCCCTCTTCCCGTTCATCCTCAGGACAAATTGCAACCTGTACGGAACAGGAGGTTAAAGGTGCTGATTCTCCAAGGAGGGAGATTGCTAGTAAAGCGGCTGGAATGGCGAACCCGAGCACAAGGAGATGAGAAATGAGGTGCGTTTTAGAAACGTTTCCCGATCACACGGTGTACCATCTTCTGGGTTTCTCATGCATGTTTTCGATGTAGGAAGATGCCCTTGAACCTGGAGATTTGGGACCCATGGGATGGGTACCACGCAGTATTCCTTTAAAGGGTCTGCGTTTGCTCCCCCTACCTCACCAAACCTCTCAGCCCCTGAGTGTCCACCCTTATGTCTCAATCACCTGTGGGTCTAGGTATGGTCAATCCAGGTGGCATCACAGCCCGTGAACGAATTTGGTAAGAATTTCTCTCTCTTTCACTGTCTTTGTTTCACGGGTTTTTAAAAGTAATTGATTTTTATAATGGGGTTTAGCTGCTTTTCACTGCTGTGTTTATGCTGCTTTACACCCACTAGACTCACTTACAGAGAGATATCAATACATAGGTTTTAAGATTCTTACTAGTCAGATATATTCTTGGGCGGTGAATAGGGGGTCTTGAGTCCAGTTCACTGAGCAAGGAGTAGGTCTTGTCTATTACATATTGGGTTTATGGAACGGTATCTGAGCTAATTTCAAACCCTTGTTTTATGCATCACCCCATCTCACCTTTCCCGTTAAGCAGCCATAGTGTGTTTTCTAAACGTGTGACTCTGTTCTGTTTTGTAATTCAGTTCAAGTGTAGCGGTTTTTACATTCCCTCTATAAGTGATATCTTCTGATAAGTGTCTTTTTCTCTGTGACTTATTTCACTTACAATCGTCGTACCTAAATCCACTCATCATGCTGCTACTAGCCTTATGACGTTGATTTCATGGCTGAGTGATATTCCTTTGTACATAAGGACCACAACTTCTTTATCCATTTTCCTCTTTCCTGGGATATTTAAGGTGTAACGAAGTGGAGGTTCTTGTCAACAGAGCAGCCCTAAACTTTGGGGTGCCTGTGTCTTGCTGATTTTTAGTTTTCCCAATTTATAAGCCCATGAGTGGAAGTGCCCTATGCTCTGTAAGCTGAGTTTTTTAGATGTTTCAGGACACACCGTACACTTCTCCAGAGTGGCTGTTGGCAATTTACATCCCGCCCATCAGCGTAGCAAGGCTCCCGTTTCTCCATGGCCTGTCCTGCATTTCTGGTTTTGACACTTTATTCAGCATGGCCCTTTTGACCGATGGGAAGCGAGACTTCTTTGTAGCGCTGATTTGCCTTTCCAGGTTGCTTGGTTGGCCAAAAAGGGCGTATGCGTTTTTTCCTGAATATATTCAGGAAAAAACGCATACGCCCTTTTTGGCCAAGGGCATCATTGTCGAGGTTTCGCCGCTTTTCCTGTGCTTTAAAGGCGATTCGAATCTACCTCCTGAAATCTGTTTCCTGCAATTCTGCCTTGCTTTCAAATCCTCTTCGTTGCCTTCCCTCGATATATTTGTGGACGAGAGTTATCATTTATAACTCTGCAGGTTTGTGAATTGCAGTGCCCCTGAGCTCCATTTTTCAACTCGCTTTCTTGAAGGCTGGCCGCAAAAGCGCAGGATTGCTTCAGGCCCTATTCTGGTTCCGGGCGCAGGCTGAGCCTCTGGTTAATTCTTCTTCCTGATGGGAAAATAGAGTGAGCTGTGCCTGTCCCAACACCTAGAGCTAGTCTCTCATTGGTTCCCCCTCTTCCCGTTCATCCTCAGGACAAATTGCCACCTGTACGGAACAGGAGGTTAAAGGTGCTGATTCTCCAAGGAGGGAGATTGCTAGTAAAGCGGCTGGAATGGCGAACCCGAGCCCAAGGAGATGAGAAATGAGGAGCGTTTTAGAAACGTTTCCCGATCACACGGTGTACCATCTTCTGGGTTTCTCATGCATGTTTTCGATGTAGGAAGATGCCCTTGAACCTGGAGATTTGGGACCCATGGGATGGGTACCACGCAGTATTCCTTTAAAGGGTCTGCGTTTGCTCCCCCAACCTCACCAAACCTCTCAGCCCCTGAGTGTCCACCCTTATGTCTCAATCAGCTGTGGGTCTAGATATGGTCAATACAGGTGGCATCACAGCCCCTGAACGAATTTGGTAAGAATTTCTCTCTCTTTCACTGTCTTCGTTTCACGGGTTTTTAAAAGTAATTGATTTTTATAATGGGGTTTAGCTGCTTTTCACTGCTGTGTTTATGCTGCTTCACACCCACTAGACTCACTTACAGAGAGATATCAATACATAGGTTTTAAGATTCTTACTAGTCAGATATATTCTTGGGCGGTGAATAGGGGGTCTTGAGTCCAGTTCACTGAGCAAGGAGTAGGTCTTGTCTATTACATATTGGGTTTATGGAACGGTATCTGAGCTAATTTGAAACCCTTGTTTTATGCATCACCCCATCTCACCTTTCCCGTTAAGCAGCCATAGTGTGTTTTCTAAACGTGTGACTCTGTTCTGTTTTGTAATTCAGTTCAAGTGTAGCGGTTTTTACATTGCCTCTATAAGTGATATCTTAGGATCAGTGTCTTTTTCTGTGTGACTTATTTCACTTAGAATCGTCGTACCTAAATCCACTCATCATGCTGCTACTAGCCTTATGAGGTTGATTTCATGGCTGAGTGATATTCCTTTGTACATAAGGACCACAACTTCTTTATCCATTTTCCTCTTTCCTGGGATATTTAAGGTGTAACGAAGTGGAGGTTCTTGTCAACAGAGCAGCCCTAAACTTTGGAGTGCCTGTGTCTTGCTGATTTTTAGTTTTCCCAATTTATACGCCCATGAGTGGAAGTGCCCTATGCTCTGTAAGCTGAGTTGTTTAGATGTTTCAGGACACACCGTACACTTCTCCAGAGTGGCTGTTGGCAATTTACATCCCGCCCATCAGCGTAGCAAGGCTCCCGTTTCTCCATGGCCTGTCCTGCATTTCTGGTTTTGACACTTTATTCAGCATGGCCCTTTTGACCGATGGGAAGCGAGACTTCTTTGTAGCGCTGATTTGCCTTTCCAGGTTGCTTGGTTGGCCAAAAAGGGCGTATGCGTTTTTTCCTGAATATATTCAGGAAAAAACGCATACGCCCTTTTTGGCCAAGGGCATCATTGTCGAGGTTTCGCCGCTTTTCCTGTGCTTTAAAGGCGATTCGAATCTACCTCCTGAAATCTGTTTCCTGCAATTCTGCCTTGCTTTCAAATCCTCTTCGTTGCCTTCCCTCGATATATTTGTGGACGAGAGTTATCATTTATAACTCTGCAGGTTTGTGAATTGCAGTGCCCCTGAGCTCCATTTTTCAACTCGCTTTCTTGAAGGCTGGCCGCAAAAGCGCAGGATTGCTTCAGGCCCTATTCTGGTTCCGGGCGCAGGCTGAGCCTCTGGTTAATTCTTCTTCCTGATGGGAAAATAGAGTGAGCTGTGCCTGTCCCAACACCTAGAGCTAGTTTCTCATTGGTTCCCCCTCTTCCCGTTCATCCTCAGGACAAATTGCCACCTGTACAGAACAGGAGGTTAAAGGTGCTGATTCTCCAAGGAGGGAGATTGCTAGTAAAGCGGCTGGAATGGCGAACCCGAGCCCAAGGAGATGAGAAATGAGGAGCGTTTTAGAAACGTTTCCCGATCACACGGTGTACCATCTTCTGGGTTTCTCATGCATGTTTTCGATGTAGGAAGATGCCCTTGAACCTGGAGATTTGGGACCCATGGGATGGGTACCACGCAGTATTCCTTTAAAGGGTCTGCGTTTGCTCCCCCAACCTCACCAAACCTCTCAGCCCCTGAGTGTCCACCCTTATGTCTCAATCAGCTGTGGGTCTAGATATGGTCAATACAGGTGGCATCACAGCCCCTGAACGAATTTGGTAAGAATTTCTCTCTCTTTCACTGTCTTCGTTTCACGGGTTTTTAAAAGTAATTGATTTTTATAATGGGGTTTAGCTGCTTTTCACTGCTGTGTTTATGCTGCTTTACACCCACTAGACTCACTTACAGAGAGATATCAATACATAGGTTTTAAGATTCTTACTAGTCAGATATATTCTTGGACGGTGAATAGGGGGTCTTGAGTCCAGTTCACTGAGCAAGGAGTAGGTCTTGTCTATTACATATTGGGTTTATGGAACGGTATCTGAGCTAATTTGAAACCCTTGTTTTATGCATCACCCCATCTCACCTTTCCCGTTAAGCAGCCATAGTGTGTTTTCTAAACGTGTGACTCTGTTCTGTTTTGTAATTCAGTTCAAGTGTAGCGGTTTTTACATTGCCTCTATAAGTGATATCTTAGGATCAGTGTCTTTTTCTGTGTGACTTATTTCACTTAGAATCGTCGTACCTAAATCCACTCATCATGCTGCTACTAGCCTTATGACGTTGATTTCATGGCTGAGTGATATTCCTTTGTACATAAGGACCACAACTTCTTTATCCATTTTCCTCTTTCCTGGGATATTTAAGGTGTAACGAAGTGGAGGTTCTTGTCAACAGAGCAGCCCTAAACTTTGGAGTGCCTGTGTCTTGCTGATTTTTAGTTTTCCCAATTTATACGCCCATGAGTGGAAGTGCCCTATGCTCTGTAAGCTGAGTTGTTTAGATGTTTCAGGACACACCGTACACTTCTCCAGAGTGGCTGTTGGCAATTTACATCCCGCCCATCAGCGTAGCAAGGCTCCCGTTTCTCCATGGCCTGTCCTGCATTTCTGGTTTTGACACTTTATTCAGCATGGCCCTTTTGACCGATGGGAAGCGAGACTTCTTTGTAGCGCTGATTTGCCTTTCCAGGTTGCTTGGTTGGCCAAAAAGGGCGTATGCGTTTTTTCCTGAATATATTCAGGAAAAAACGCATACGCCCTTTTTGGCCAAGGGCATCATTGTCGAGGTTTCGCCGCTTTTCCTGTGCTTTAAAGGCGATTCGAATCTACCTCCTGAAATCTGTTTCCTGCAATTCTGCCTTGCTTTCAAATCCTCTTCGTTGCCTTCCCTCGATATATTTGTGGACGAGAGTTATCATTTATAACTCTGCAGGTTTGTGAATTGCAGTGCCCCTGAGCTCCATTTTTCAACTCGCTTTCTTGAAGGCTGGCCGCAAAAGCGCAGGATTGCTTCAGGCCCTATTCTGGTTCCGGGCGCAGGCTGAGCCTGTGGTTAATTCTTCTTCCTGATGGGAAAATAGAGTGAGCTGTGCCTGTCCCAACACCTAGAGCTAGTCTCTCATTGGTTCCCCCTCTTCCCGTTCATCCTCAGGACAAATTGCAACCTGTACGGAACAGGAGGTTAAAGGTGCTGATTCTCCAAGGAGGGAGATTGCTAGTAAAGCGGCTGGAATGGCGAACCCGAGCACAAGGAGATGAGAAATGAGGTGCGTTTTAGAAACGTTTCCAGATCACACGGTGTACCATCTTCTGGGTTTCTCATGCATGTTTTCGATGTAGGAAGATGCCGTTGAACCTGGAGATTTGGGACCCATGGGATGGGTACCACGCAGTATTCCTTTAAAGGGTCTGCGTTTGCTCCCCCAACCTCACCAAACCTCTCAGCCCCTGAGTGTCCACCCTTATGTCTCAATCACCTGTGGGTCTAGGTATGGTCAATCCAGGTGGCATCACAGCCCCTGAACGAATTTGGTAAGAATTTCTCTCTGTTTCACTGTCTTTGTTTCACGGGTTTTTTAAAGTAATGGTTTTTTTTTTAATATAAGCAAATTTTTTTTAAGATTTCTTTAGTGATTGATTGATTGATTGATTGCTATGTTGGGTCTTCGTTTCTGTGCTAGGGCTTTCTCCAGTTGTGGCAAGTGGGGGCCACTCTTCATCGCGGTGTGCGGGCCTCTCACTATTGTGGCCTCTCTTGTTGCGGAGCACAGGCTCCAGACGCGCAGGCTCAGTAGTTGTGGCTCACGGGCCTAGTTGCTCCACGGCATGTGGGATCTTCCCAGACCAGGGCTCGAACCCGTGTTTCCTGCATTAGCAGGCAGATTCTCAACCACTGCGCAACCCGGGAAGCCCAGTAATTGATTTTTGTAATGGGGTTTAGCTGCTTTCCACTGCTGTGTTTATGCCGCTTTACATCCACAAGTCTCACTTACAGAGAGATATCAATACATAGGTTTTAAGATTCTTACTACTCAGATATATTCTAGGGCGGTGAATAGGGGGTGTTGAGTCCAGTTCACTGAGCAAGGAGTAGGTCTTGTCTATTACATATTGGGTTTATGGAATGGTATCTGAGCTAATTTGAAACCCTTGTTTTATGCATCACCCCACCTCTCCTTTCCCGTTAAGCAGCCATAGTGTGTTTTCTAAACGTGTGACTCTGTTCTGTTTTGTAATTCAGTTCAAGTGTAGCGGTTTTTACATTCCCTCTATAAGTGATATCTTAGGATCAGTGTCTTTTTCTGTGTGACTTATTTCACTTAGAATCGTCGTACCTAAATCCACTCATCATGCTGCTACTAGCCTTATGACGTTGATTTCATGGCTGAGTGATATTCCTTTGTACATAAGGACCACAACTTCTTTATCCATTTTCCTCTTTCCTGGGATATTTAAGGTGTAACGAAGTGGAGGTTCTTGTCAACAGAGCAGCCCTAAACTTTGGGATGCCTGTGTCTTGCTGATTTTTAGTTTTCCCAATTTATACGCCCATGAGTGGAAGTGCCCTATCCTCTGTAAGCTTAGTTTTTTAGATGTTTTAGGACACACCGTACACTTCTCCAGAGTGGCTGTTGGCAATTTACATCCCGCCCATCAGCGTAGCAAGGCTCCCGTTTCTCCATGGCCTGTCCTGCATTTCTGGTTTTGACACTTTATTCAGCATGGCCCTTTTGACCGATGGGAAGCGAGACTTCTTTGTAGCGCTGATTTGCCTTTCCAGGTTGCTTGGTTGGCCAAAAAGGGCGTATGCGTTTTTTCCTGAATATATTCAGGAAAAAACGCATACGCCCTTTTTGGCCAAGGGCATCATTGTCGAGTTTTCGCCGCTTTTCCTGTGCTTTAAAGGCGATTCGAATCTATCTCCTGAAATCTGTTTCCTGCAATTGTGCCTTGCTTTCAAATCCTCTTCGTTGCCTTCCCTCGATATATTTGTGGACGAGAGTTATCATTTATAACTCTGCAGGTTTGTGAATAGCAGTGCCCCTGAGCTCCATTTTTCAACTCGCTTTCTTGAAGGCTGGCCGCAAAAGCGCAGGATTGCTTCAGGCCCTATTCTGGTTCCGGGCGCAGGCTGAGCCTCTGGTTAATTCTTCTTCCTGATGGGAAAATAGAGTGAGCTGTGCCTGTCCCAACACCTAGAGCTAGTCTCTCATTGGTTCCCCCTCTTCCCGTTCATCCTCAGGACAAATTGCAACCTGTACGGAACAGGAGGTTAAAGGTGCAGATTCTCCAAGGAGGGAGATTGCTAGTAAAGCGGCTGGAATGGCAAACCCGAGCCCAAGGAGATCAGAAATGAGGAGCGTTTTAGAAACCTTTCCCGATCACACGGTGTACCATCTTCTGGGTTTCTCATGCATGTTTTCGATGTAGGAAGATGCCCTTGAACCTGGAGATTTGGGACCCATGGGATGGGTACCACGCAGTATTCCTTTAAAGGGTCTGCGTTTGCTCCCCCAACCTCACCAAACCTCTCAGCCCCTGAGTGTCCACCCTTATGTCTCAATCAGCTGTGGGTCTAGATATGGTCAATACAGGTGGCATCACAGCCCCTGAACGAATTTGGTAAGAATTTCTCTCTCTTTCACTGTCTTTGTTTCACGGGTTTTTAAAAGTAATTGATTTTTATAATGGGGTTTAGCTGCTTTTCACTGCTGTGTTTATGCTGCTTTACACCCACTAGACTCACTTACAGAGAGATATCAATACATAGGTTTTAAGATTCTTACTAGTCAGATATATTCTTGGGCGGTGAATAGGGGGTCTTGAGTCCACTTCACTGAGCAAGGAGTAGGTTTTGTCTATTACATATTGGGTTTATGGAACGGTATCTGAGCTAATTTGAAACCCTTGTTTTATGCATCACCCCATCTCACCTTTCCCGTTAAGCAGCCATAGTGTGTTTTCTAAACGTGTGACTCTGTTCTGTTTAGTAATTCAGTTCAAGTGTAGCGGTTTTTGCATTCCCTCTATAAGTGATATCTTCTGATAAGTGTATTTTTCTGTGTGACTTATTTCACTTAGAATCGTCGTACCTAAATCCACATATCATGCTGCTACTAGCCTTATGAGGTTGATTTCATGGCTGAGTGATATTCCTTTGTACATAAGGACCACAACTTCTTTATCCATTTTCCTCTTTCCTGGGATATTTAAGGTGTAACGAAGTGGAGGTTCTTGTCAACAGAGCAGCCCTAAACTTTGGAGTGCCTGTGTCTTGCTGATTTTTAGTTTTCCCAATTTATACGCCCATGAGTGGAAGTGCCCTATGCTCTGTAAGCTGAGTTGTTTAGATGTTTCAGGACACACCGTACACTTCTCCAGAGTGGCTGTTGGCAATTTACATCCCGCCCATCAGCGTAGCAAGGCTCCCGTTTCTCCATGGCCTGTCCTGCATTTCTGGTTTTGACACTTTATTCAGCATGGCCCTTTTGACCGATGGGAAGCGAGACTTCTTTGTAGCGCTGATTTGCCTTTCCAGGTTGCTTGGTTGGCCAAAAAGGGCGTATGCGTTTTTTCCTGAATATATTCAGGAAAAAACGCATACGCCCTTTTTGGCCAAGGGCATCATTGTCGAGGTTTCGCCGCTTTTCCTGTGCTTTAAAGGCGATTCGAATCTACCTCCTGAAATCTGTTTCCTGCAATTCTGCCTTGCTTTCAAATCCTCTTCGTTGCCTTCCCTCGATATATTTGTGGACGAGAGTTATCATTTATAACTCTGCAGGTTTGTGAATTGCAGTGCCCCTGAGCTCCATTTTTCAACTCGCTTTCTTGAAGGCTGGCCGCAAAAGCGCAGGATTGCTTCAGGCCCTATTCTGGTTCCGGGCGCAGGCTGAGCCTGTGGTTAATTCTTCTTCCTGATGGGAAAATAGAGTGAGCTGTGCCTGTCCCAACACCTAGAGCTAGTCTCTCATTGGTTCCCCCTCTTCCCGTTCATCCTCAGGACAAATTGCAACCTGTACGGAACAGGAGGTTAAAGGTGCTGATTCTCCAAGGAGGGAGATTGCTAGTAAAGCGGCTGGAATGGCGAACCCGAGCACAAGGAGATGAGAAATGAGGTGCGTTTTAGAAACGTTTCCAGATCACACGGTGTACCATCTTCTGGGTTTCTCATGCATGTTTTCGATGTAGGAAGATGCCGTTGAACCTGGAGATTTGGGACCCATGGGATGGGTACCACGCAGTATTCCTTTAAAGGGTCTGCGTTTGCTCCCCCAACCTCACCAAACCTCTCAGCCCCTGAGTGTCCACCCTTATGTCTCAATCACCTGTGGGTCTAGGTATGGTCAATCCAGGTGGCATCACAGCCCCTGAACGAATTTGGTAAGAATTTCTCTCTGTTTCACTGTCTTTGTTTCACGGGTTTTTTAAAGTAATGGTTTTTTTTTTAATATAAGCAAATTTTTTTTAAGATTTCTTTAGTGATTGATTGATTGATTGATTGCTATGTTGGGTCTTCGTTTCTGTGCTAGGGCTTTCTCCAGTTGTGGCAAGTGGGGGCCACTCTTCATCGCGGTGTGCGGGCCTCTCACTATTGTGGCCTCTCTTGTTGCGGAGCACAGGCTCCAGACGCGCAGGCTCAGTAGTTGTGGCTCACGGGCCTAGTTGCTCCACGGCATGTGGGATCTTCCCAGACCAGGGCTCGAACCCGTGTTTCCTGCATTAGCAGGCAGATTCTCAACCACTGCGCAACCCGGGAAGCCCAGTAATTGATTTTTGTAATGGGGTTTAGCTGCTTTCCACTGCTGTGTTTATGCCGCTTTACATCCACAAGTCTCACTTACAGAGAGATATCAATACATAGGTTTTAAGATTCTTACTACTCAGATATATTCTAGGGCGGTGAATAGGGGGTGTTGAGTCCAGTTCACTGAGCAAGGAGTAGGTCTTGTCTATTACATATTGGGTTTATGGAATGGTATCTGAGCTAATTTGAAACCCTTGTTTTATGCATCACCCCACCTCTCCTTTCCCGTTAAGCAGCCATAGTGTGTTTTCTAAACGTGTGACTCTGTTCTGTTTTGTAATTCAGTTCAAGTGTAGCGGTTTTTACATTCCCTCTATAAGTGATATCTTAGGATCAGTGTCTTTTTCTGTGTGACTTATTTCACTTAGAATCGTCGTACCTAAATCCACTCATCATGCTGCTACTAGCCTTATGACGTTGATTTCATGGCTGAGTGATATTCCTTTGTACATAAGGACCACAACTTCTTTATCCATTTTCCTCTTTCCTGGGATATTTAAGGTGTAACGAAGTGGAGGTTCTTGTCAACAGAGCAGCCCTAAACTTTGGGATGCCTGTGTCTTGCTGATTTTTAGTTTTCCCAATTTATACGCCCATGAGTGGAAGTGCCCTATCCTCTGTAAGCTTAGTTTTTTAGATGTTTTAGGACACACCGTACACTTCTCCAGAGTGGCTGTTGGCAATTTACATCCCGCCCATCAGCGTAGCAAGGCTCCCGTTTCTCCATGGCCTGTCCTGCATTTCTGGTTTTGACACTTTATTCAGCATGGCCCTTTTGACCGATGGGAAGCGAGACTTCTTTGTAGCGCTGATTTGCCTTTCCAGGTTGCTTGGTTGGCCAAAAAGGGCGTATGCGTTTTTTCCTGAATATATTCAGGAAAAAACGCATACGCCCTTTTTGGCCAAGGGCATCATTGTCGAGTTTTCGCCGCTTTTCCTGTGCTTTAAAGGCGATTCGAATCTATCTCCTGAAATCTGTTTCCTGCAATTGTGCCTTGCTTTCAAATCCTCTTCGTTGCCTTCCCTCGATATATTTGTGGACGAGAGTTATCATTTATAACTCTGCAGGTTTGTGAATAGCAGTGCCCCTGAGCTCCATTTTTCAACTCGCTTTCTTGAAGGCTGGCCGCAAAAGCGCAGGATTGCTTCAGGCCCTATTCTGGTTCCGGGCGCAGGCTGAGCCTCTGGTTAATTCTTCTTCCTGATGGGAAAATAGAGTGAGCTGTGCCTGTCCCAACACCTAGAGCTAGTCTCTCATTGGTTCCCCCTCTTCCCGTTCATCCTCAGGACAAATTGCAACCTGTACGGAACAGGAGGTTAAAGGTGCAGATTCTCCAAGGAGGGAGATTGCTAGTAAAGCGGCTGGAATGGCAAACCCGAGCCCAAGGAGATCAGAAATGAGGAGCGTTTTAGAAACCTTTCCCGATCACACGGTGTACCATCTTCTGGGTTTCTCATGCATGTTTTCGATGTAGGAAGATGCCCTTGAACCTGGAGATTTGGGACCCATGGGATGGGTACCACGCAGTATTCCTTTAAAGGGTCTGCGTTTGCTCCCCCAACCTCACCAAACCTCTCAGCCCCTGAGTGTCCACCCTTATGTCTCAATCAGCTGTGGGTCTAGATATGGTCAATACAGGTGGCATCACAGCCCCTGAACGAATTTGGTAAGAATTTCTCTCTCTTTCACTGTCTTTGTTTCACGGGTTTTTAAAAGTAATTGATTTTTATAATGGGGTTTAGCTGCTTTTCACTGCTGTGTTTATGCTGCTTTACACCCACTAGACTCACTTACAGAGAGATATCAATACATAGGTTTTAAGATTCTTACTAGTCAGATATATTCTTGGGCGGTGAATAGGGGGTCTTGAGTCCACTTCACTGAGCAAGGAGTAGGTTTTGTCTATTACATATTGGGTTTATGGAACGGTATCTGAGCTAATTTGAAACCCTTGTTTTATGCATCACCCCATCTCACCTTTCCCGTTAAGCAGCCATAGTGTGTTTTCTAAACGTGTGACTCTGTTCTGTTTAGTAATTCAGTTCAAGTGTAGCGGTTTTTGCATTCCCTCTATAAGTGATATCTTCTGATAAGTGTATTTTTCTGTGTGACTTATTTCACTTAGAATCGTCGTACCTAAATCCACATATCATGCTGCTACTAGCCTTATGAGGTTGATTTCATGGCTGAGTGATATTCCATTGTACATAAGGACCACAACTTCTTTATCCATTTTTCTCTTTCCTGGGATATTTAAGGTGTAACGAAGTGGAGGTTCTTGTCAACAGAGCAGCCCTAAACTTTGGGATGCCTGTGTCTTGCTGATTTTTAGTTTTCCCAATTTATACGCCCATGAGTGGAAGTGCCCTATGCTCTGTAAGCTGAGTTTTTTAGATGTTTCAGGACACACCGTACACTTCTCCAGAGTGGCTGTTGGCAATTTACATCCCGCCCATCAGCGTAGCAAGGCTCCCGTTTCTCCATGGCCTGTCCTGCATTTCTGGTTTTGACACTTTATTCAGCATGGCCCTTTTGACCGATGGGAAGCGAGACTTCTTTGTAGCGCTGATTTGCCTTTCCAGGTTGCTTGGTTGGCCAAAAAGGGCGTATGCGTTTTTTCCTGAATATATTCAGGAAAAAACGCATACGCCCTTTTTGGCCAAGGGCATCATTGTCGAGGTTTCGCCGCTTTTCCTGTGCTTTAAAGGCGATTCGAATCTACCTCCTGAAATCTGTTTCCTGCAATTGTGCCTTGCTTTCAAATCCTCTTCGTTGCCTTCCCTCGATATATTTGTGGACGAGAGTTATCATTTATAACTCTGCAGGTTTGTGAATTGCAGTGCCCCTGAGCTCCATTTTTCAACTCGCTTTCTTGAAGGCTGGCCGCAAAAGCGCAGGATTGCTTCAGGCCCTATTCTGGTTCCGGGCGCAGGCTGAGCCTGTGGTTAATTCTTCTTCCTGATGGGAAAATAGAGTGAGCTGTGCCTGTCCCAACACCTAGAGCTAGTCTCTCATTGGTTCCCCCTCTTCCCGTTCATCCTCAGGACAAATTGCAACCTGTACGGAACAGGAGGTTAAAGGTGCTGATTCTCCAAGGAGGGAGATTGCTATTAAAGCGGCTGGAATGGCGAACCCGAGCCCAAGGAGATGAGAAATGAGGAGCGTTTTAGAAACGTTTCCCGATCACACGGTGTACCATCTTCTGGGTTTCTCATGCATGTTTTCGATGTAGGAAGATGCCCTTGAACCTGGAGATTTGGGACCCATGGGATGGGTACCACGCAGTATTCCTTTAAAGGGTCTGCGTTTGCTCCCCCAACCTCACCAAACCTCTCAGCCCCTGAGTGTCCACCCTTATGTCTCAATCAGCTGTGGGTCTAGGTATGGTCAATACAGGTGGCAACACAGCCCCTGAACGAATTTGGTAAGAATTTCTCTCTCTTTCACTGTCTTTGTTTCACGGGTTTTTAAAAGTAATTGATTTTTATAATGGGGTTTAGCTGCTTTTCACTGCTGTGTTTATGCTGCTTTACACCCACTAGACTCACTTACAGAGAGATATCAATACATAGGTTTTAAGATTCTTACTAGTCAGATATATTCTTGGGCGGTGAATAGGGGGTCTTGAGTCCACTTCACTGAGCAAGGAGTAGGTCTTGTCTATTACATATTGGGTTTATGGAACGGTATCTGAGCTAATTTGAAACCCTTGTTTTATGCATCACCCCATCTCACCTTTCCCGTTAAGCAGCCATAGTGTGTTTTCTAAACGTGTGACTCTGTTCTGTTTAGTAATTCAGTTCAAGTGTAGCGGTTTTTACATTCCCTCTATAAGTGATATCTTCTGATAAGTGTCTTTTTCTGTGTGACTTATTTCACTTAGAATCGTCGTACCTAAATCCACATATCATGCTGCTACTAGCCTTATGAGGTTGATTTCATGGCTGAGTGATATTCCATTGTACATAAGGACCACAACTTCTTTATCCATTTTTCTCTTTCCTGGGATATTTAAGGTGTAACGAAGTGGAGGTTCTTGTCAACAGAGCAGCCCTAAACTTTGGGATGCCTGTGTCTTGCTGATTTTTAGTTTTCCCAATTTATACGCCCATGAGTGGAAGTGCCCTATGCTCTGTAAGCTGAGTTTTTTAGATGTTTCAGGACACACCGTACACTTCTCCAGAGTGGCTGTTGGCAATTTACATCCCGCCCATCAGCGTAGCAGGGCTCCCATTTCTCCATGGCCTGTCCTGCATTTCTTGTTTTGACACTTTATTCAGCATGGCCCTTTTGACCGATGGGAAGCGAGACTTCTTTGTAGCGCTGATTTGCCTTTCCAGGTTGCTTGGTTGGCCAAAAAGGGCGTATGCGTATTTTCCTGTATATATTCAGGAAAAAACGCATACGCCCTTTTTGGCCAAGGGCATCATTGTCGAGGTTTCGCCGCTTTTCCTGTGCTTTAAAGGCGATTCGAATCTACCTCCTGAAATCTGTTTCCTGCAATTGTGCCTTGCTTTCAAATCCTCTTCGTTGCCTTCCCTCGATATATTTGTGGACGAGAGTTATCATTTATAACTCTGCAGGTTTGTGAATTGCAGTGCCCCTGAGCTCCATTTTTCAACTCGCTTTCTTGAAGGCTGGCCGCAAAAGCGCAGGATTGCTTCAGGCCCTATTCTGGTTCCGGGCGCAGGCTGAGCCTGTGGTTAATTCTTCTTCCTGATGGGAAAATAGAGTGAGCTGTGCCTGTCCCAACACCTAGAGCTAGTCTCTCATTGGTTCCCCCTCTTCCCGTTCATCCTCAGGACAAATTGCAACCTGTACGGAACAGGAGGTTAAAGGTGCTGATTCTCCAAGGAGGGAGATTGCTAGTAAAGCGGCTGGAATGGCGAACCCGAGCCCAAGGAGATGAGAAATGAGGTGCGTTTTAGAAACGTTTCCAGATCACACGGTGTACCATCTTCTGGGTTTCTCATGCATGTTTTCGATGTAGGAAGATGCCCTTGAACCTGGAGATTTGGGACCCATGGGATGGGTACCACGCAGTATTCCTTTAAAGGGTCTGCGTTTGCTCCCCCAACCTCACCAAACCTCTCAGCCCCTGAGTGTCCACCCTTATGTCTCAATCACCTGTGGGTCTAGGTATGGTCAATCCAGGTGGCATCACAGCCCCTGAACGAATTTGGTAAGAATTTCTCTCTCTTTCACTGTCTTTGTTTCACGGGTTTTTTAAAGTAATGGTTTTTTTTTTAATATAAGCAAATTTTTTTTTAAGATTTCTTTAGTGATTGATTGATTGATTGATTGCTATGTTGGGTCTTCGTTTCTGTGCTAGGGCTTTCTCCAGTTGTGGCAAGTGGGGGCCACTCTTCATCGCGGTGCGCGGGCCTCTCACTATTGTGGCCTCTCTTGTTGCGGAGCACAGGCTCCAGACGCGCAGGCTCAGTAGTTGTGGCTCACGGGCCTAGTTGCTCCACGGCATGTGGGATCTTCCCAGACCAGGGCTCGAACCCGTGTTTCCTGCATTAGCAGGCAGATTCTCAACCACTGCGCAACCCGGGAAGCCCAGTAATTGATTTTTGTAATGGGGTTTAGCTGCTTTCCACTGCTGTGTTTATGCCGCTTTACATCCACAAGTCTCACTTACAGAGAGATATCAATACATAGGTTTTAAGATTCTTACTACTCAGATATATTCTAGGGCGGTGAATAGGGGGTGTTGAGTCCAGTTCACTGAGCAAGGAGTAGGTCTTGTCTATTACATATTGGGTTTATGGAATGGTATCTGAGCTAATTTGAAACCCTTGTTTTATGCATCACCCCACCTCTCCTTTCCCGTTAAGCAGCCATAGTGTGTTTTCTAAACGTGTGACTCTGTTCTGTTTTGTAATTCAGTTCAAGTGTAGCGGTTTTTACATTCCCTCTATAAGTGATATCTTAGGATCAGTGTCTTTTTCTGTGTGACTTATTTCACTTAGAATCGTCGTACCTAAATCCACTCATCATGCTGCTACTAGCCTTATGACGTTGATTTCATGGCTGAGTGATATTCCTTTGTACATAAGGACCACAACTTCTTTATCCATTTTCCTCTTTCCTGGGATATTTAAGGTGTAACGAAGTGGAGGTTCTTGTCAACAGAGCAGCCCTAAACTTTGGGATGCCTGTGTCTTGCTGATTTTTAGTTTTCCCAATTTATACGCCCATGAGTGGAAGTGCCCTATGCTCTGTAAGCTTAGTTTTTTAGATGTTTTAGGACACACCGTACACTTCTCCAGAGTGGCTGTTGGCAATTTACATCCCGCCCATCAGCGTAGCAAGGCTCCCGTTTCTCCATGGCCTGTCCTGCATTTCTGGTTTTGACACTTTATTCAGCATGGCCCTTTTGACCGATGGGAAGCGAGACTTCTTTGTAGCGCTGATTTGCCTTTCCAGGTTGCTTGGTTGGCCAAAAAGGGCGTATGCGTTTTTTCCTGAATATATTCAGGAAAAAACGCATACGCCCTTTTTGGCCAAGGGCATCATTGTCGAGGTTTCGCCGCTTTTCCTGTGCTTTAAAGGCGATTCGAATCTACCTCCTGAAATCTGTTTCCTGCAATTGTGCCTTGCTTTCAAATCCTCTTCGTTGCCTTCCCTCGATATATTTGTGGACGAGAGTTATCATTTATAACTCTGCAGGTTTGTGAATTGCAGTGCCCCTGAGCTCCATTTTTCAACTCGCTTTCTTGAAGGCTGGCCGCAAAAGCGCAGGATTGCTTCAGGCCCTATTCTGGTTCCGGGCGCAGGCTGAGCCTCTGGTTAATTCTTCTTCCTGATGGGAAAATAGAGTGAGCTGTGCCTGTCCCAACACCTAGAGCTAGTCTCTCATTGGTTCCCCCTCTTCCCGTTCATCCTCAGGACAAATTGCAACCTGTACGGAACAGGAGGTTAAAGGTGCTGATTCTCCAAGGAGGGAGATTGCTATTAAAGCGGCTGGAATGGCGAACCCGAGCCCAAGGAGATGAGAAATGAGGAGCGTTTTAGAAACGTTTCCCGATCACACGGTGTACCATCTTCTGGGTTTCTCATGCATGTTTTCGATGTAGGAAGATGCCCTTGAACCTGGAGATTTGGGACCCATGGGATGGGTACCACGCAGTATTCCTTTAAAGGGTCTGCGTTTGCTCCCCCAACCTCACCAAACCTCTCAGCCCCTGAGTGTCCACCCTTATGTCTCAATCAGCTGTGGGTCTAGGTATGGTCAATACAGGTGGCAACACAGCCCCTGAACGAATTTGGTAAGAATTTCTCTCTCTTTCACTGTCTTTGTTTCACGGGTTTTTAAAAGTAATTGATTTTTATAATGGGGTTTAGCTGCTTTTCACTGCTGTGTTTATGCTGCTTTACACCCACTAGACTCACTTACAGAGAGATATCAATACATAGGTTTTAAGATTCTTACTAGTCAGATATATTCTTGGGCGGTGAATAGGGGGTCTTGAGTCCACTTCACTGAGCAAGGAGTAGGTCTTGTCTATTACATATTGGGTTTATGGAACGGTATCTGAGCTAATTTGAAACCCTTGTTTTATGCATCACCCCATCTCACCTTTCCCGTTAAGCAGCCATAGTGTGTTTTCTAAACGTGTGACTCTGTTCTGTTTAGTAATTCAGTTCAAGTGTAGCGGTTTTTACATTCCCTCTATAAGTGATATCTTCTGATAAGTGTCTTTTTCTGTGTGACTTATTTCACTTAGAATCGTCGTACCTAAATCCACATATCATGCTGCTACTAGCCTTATGAGGTTGATTTCATGGCTGAGTGATATTCCATTGTACATAAGGACCACAACTTCTTTATCCATTTTTCTCTTTCCTGGGATATTTAAGGTGTAACGAAGTGGAGGTTCTTGTCAACAGAGCAGCCCTAAACTTTGGGATGCCTGTGTCTTGCTGATTTTTAGTTTTCCCAATTTATACGCCCATGAGTGGAAGTGCCCTATGCTCTGTAAGCTGAGTTTTTTAGATGTTTCAGGACACACCGTACACTTCTCCAGAGTGGCTGTTGGCAATTTACATCCCGCCCATCAGCGTAGCAGGGCTCCCATTTCTCCATGGCCTGTCCTGCATTTCTTGTTTTGACACTTTATTCAGCATGGCCCTTTTGACCGATGGGAAGCGAGACTTCTTTGTAGCGCTGATTTGCCTTTCCAGGTTGCTTGGTTGGCCAAAAAGGGCGTATGCGTATTTTCCTGTATATATTCAGGAAAAAACGCATACGCCCTTTTTGGCCAAGGGCATCATTGTCGAGGTTTCGCCGCTTTTCCTGTGCTTTAAAGGCGATTCGAATCTACCTCCTGAAATCTGTTTCCTGCAATTGTGCCTTGCTTTCAAATCCTCTTCGTTGCCTTCCCTCGATATATTTGTGGACGAGAGTTATCATTTATAACTCTGCAGGTTTGTGAATTGCAGTGCCCCTGAGCTCCATTTTTCAACTCGCTTTCTTGAAGGCTGGCCGCAAAAGCGCAGGATTGCTTCAGGCCCTATTCTGGTTCCGGGCGCAGGCTGAGCCTGTGGTTAATTCTTCTTCCTGATGGGAAAATAGAGTGAGCTGTGCCTGTCCCAACACCTAGAGCTAGTCTCTCATTGGTTCCCCCTCTTCCCGTTCATCCTCAGGACAAATTGCAACCTGTACGGAACAGGAGGTTAAAGGTGCTGATTCTCCAAGGAGGGAGATTGCTAGTAAAGCGGCTGGAATGGCGAACCCGAGCCCAAGGAGATGAGAAATGAGGTGCGTTTTAGAAACGTTTCCAGATCACACGGTGTACCATCTTCTGGGTTTCTCATGCATGTTTTCGATGTAGGAAGATGCCCTTGAACCTGGAGATTTGGGACCCATGGGATGGGTACCACGCAGTATTCCTTTAAAGGGTCTGCGTTTGCTCCCCCAACCTCACCAAACCTCTCAGCCCCTGAGTGTCCACCCTTATGTCTCAATCACCTGTGGGTCTAGGTATGGTCAATCCAGGTGGCATCACAGCCCCTGAACGAATTTGGTAAGAATTTCTCTCTCTTTCACTGTCTTTGTTTCACGGGTTTTTTAAAGTAATGGTTTTTTTTTTAATATAAGCAAATTTTTTTTTAAGATTTCTTTAGTGATTGATTGATTGATTGATTGCTATGTTGGGTCTTCGTTTCTGTGCTAGGGCTTTCTCCAGTTGTGGCAAGTGGGGGCCACTCTTCATCGCGGTGCGCGGGCCTCTCACTATTGTGGCCTCTCTTGTTGCGGAGCACAGGCTCCAGACGCGCAGGCTCAGTAGTTGTGGCTCACGGGCCTAGTTGCTCCACGGCATGTGGGATCTTCCCAGACCAGGGCTCGAACCCGTGTTTCCTGCATTAGCAGGCAGATTCTCAACCACTGCGCAACCCGGGAAGCCCAGTAATTGATTTTTGTAATGGGGTTTAGCTGCTTTCCACTGCTGTGTTTATGCCGCTTTACATCCACAAGTCTCACTTACAGAGAGATATCAATACATAGGTTTTAAGATTCTTACTACTCAGATATATTCTAGGGCGGTGAATAGGGGGTGTTGAGTCCAGTTCACTGAGCAAGGAGTAGGTCTTGTCTATTACATATTGGGTTTATGGAATGGTATCTGAGCTAATTTGAAACCCTTGTTTTATGCATCACCCCACCTCTCCTTTCCCGTTAAGCAGCCATAGTGTGTTTTCTAAACGTGTGACTCTGTTCTGTTTTGTAATTCAGTTCAAGTGTAGCGGTTTTTACATTCCCTCTATAAGTGATATCTTAGGATCAGTGTCTTTTTCTGTGTGACTTATTTCACTTAGAATCGTCGTACCTAAATCCACTCATCATGCTGCTACTAGCCTTATGACGTTGATTTCATGGCTGAGTGATATTCCTTTGTACATAAGGACCACAACTTCTTTATCCATTTTCCTCTTTCCTGGGATATTTAAGGTGTAACGAAGTGGAGGTTCTTGTCAACAGAGCAGCCCTAAACTTTGGGATGCCTGTGTCTTGCTGATTTTTAGTTTTCCCAATTTATACGCCCATGAGTGGAAGTGCCCTATGCTCTGTAAGCTTAGTTTTTTAGATGTTTTAGGACACACCGTACACTTCTCCAGAGTGGCTGTTGGCAATTTACATCCCGCCCATCAGCGTAGCAAGGCTCCCGTTTCTCCATGGCCTGTCCTGCATTTCTGGTTTTGACACTTTATTCAGCATGGCCCTTTTGACCGATGGGAAGCGAGACTTCTTTGTAGCGCTGATTTGCCTTTCCAGGTTGCTTGGTTGGCCAAAAAGGGCGTATGCGTTTTTTCCTGAATATATTCAGGAAAAAACGCATACGCCCTTTTTGGCCAAGGGCATCATTGTCGAGGTTTCGCCGCTTTTCCTGTGCTTTAAAGGCGATTCGAATCTATCTCCTGAAATCTGTTTCCTGCAATTGTGCCTTGCTTTCAAATCCTCTTCGTTGCCTTCCCTCGATATATTTGTGGACGAGAGTTATCATTTATAACTCTGCAGGTTTGTGAATTGCAGTGCCCCTGAGCTCCATTTTTCAACTCGCTTTCTTGAAGGCTGGCCGCAAAAGCGCAGGATTGCTTCAGGCCCTATTCTGGTTCCGGGCGCAGGCTGAGCCTCTGGTTAATTCTTCTTCCTGATGGGAAAATAGAGTGAGCTGTGCCTGTCCCAACACCTAGAGCTAGTCTCTCATTGGTTCCCCCTCTTCCCGTTCATCCTCAGGACAAATTGCAACCTGTACGGAACAGGAGGTTAAAGGTGCAGATTCTCCAAGGAGGGAGATTGCTAGTAAAGCGGCTGGAATGGCAAACCCGAGCCCAAGGAGATCAGAAATGAGGAGCGTTTTAGAAACCTTTCCCGATCACACGGTGTACCATCTTCTGGGTTTCTCATGCATGTTTTCGATGTAGGAAGATGCCCTTGAACCTGGAGATTTGGGACCCATGGGATGGGTACCACGCAGTATTCCTTTAAAGGGTCTGTGTTTGCTCCCCCAACCTCACCAAACCTCTCAGCCCGTGAGTGTCCACCCTTATGTCTCAATCACCTGTGGGTCCAGGTATGGTCAATCCAGGTGGCATCACAGCCCCTGAACGAATTTGGTAAGAATTTCTCTCTGTTTCACTGTCTTTGTTTCACGGGTTTTTTAAAGTAATGTGTTTTTTTTAATATAAGCAAATTTTTTTTTAAGATTTCTTTAGTGATTGATTGATTGATTGATTGCTATGTTGGGTCTTCGTTTCTGTGCTAGGGCTTTCTCCAGTTGTGGCAAGTGGGGGCCACTCTTCATCGCGGTGCGCGGGCCTCTCACTATTGTGGCCTCTCTTGTTGCGGAGCACAGGCTCCAGACGCGCAGGCTCAGTAGTTGTGGCTCACGGGCCTAGTTGCTCCACGGCATGTGGGATCTTCCCAGACCAGGGCTCGAACCCGTGTTTCCTGCATTAGCAGGCAGATTCTCAACCACTGCGCAACCCGGGAAGCCCAGTAATTGATTTTTGTAATGGGGTTTAGCTGCTTTCCACTGCTGTGTTTATGCCGCTTTACATCCACAAGTCTCACTTACAGAGAGATATCAATACATAGGTTTTAAGATTCTTACTACTCAGATATATTCTAGGGCGGTGAATAGGGGGTGTTGAGTCCAGTTCACTGAGCAAGGAGTAGGTCTTGTCTATTACATATTGGGTTTATGGAATGGTATCTGAGCTAATTTGAAACCCTTGTTTTATGCATCACCCCACCTCTCCTTTCCCGTTAAGCAGCCATAGTGTGTTTTCTAAACGTGTGACTCTGTTCTGTTTTGTAATTCAGTTCAAGTGTAGCGGTTTTTACATTCCCTCTATAAGTGATATCTTAGGATCAGTGTCTTTTTCTGTGTGACTTATTTCACTTAGAATCGTCGTACCTAAATCCACTCATCATGCTGCTACTAGCCTTATGACGTTGATTTCATGGCTGAGTGATATTCCTTTGTACATAAGGACCACAACTTCTTTATCCATTTTCCTCTTTCCTGGGATATTTAAGGTGTAACGAAGTGGAGGTTCTTGTCAACAGAGCAGCCCTAAACTTTGGGATGCCTGTGTCTTGCTGATTTTTAGTTTTCCCAATTTATACGCCCATGAGTGGAAGTGCCCTATGCTCTGTAAGCTTAGTTTTTTAGATGTTTTAGGACACACCGTACACTTCTCCAGAGTGGCTGTTGGCAATTTACATCCCGCCCATCAGCGTAGCAAGGCTCCCGTTTCTCCATGGCCTGTCCTGCATTTCTGGTTTTGACACTTTATTCAGCATGGCCCTTTTGACCGATGGGAAGCGAGACTTCTTTGTAGCGCTGATTTGCCTTTCCAGGTTGCTTGGTTGGCCAAAAAGGGCGTATGCGTTTTTTCCTGAATATATTCAGGAAAAAACGCATACGCCCTTTTTGGCCAAGGGCATCATTGTCGAGGTTTCGCCGCTTTTCCTGTGCTTTAAAGGCGATTCGAATCTATCTCCTGAAATCTGTTTCCTGCAATTGTGCCTTGCTTTCAAATCCTCTTCGTTGCCTTCCCTCGATATATTTGTGGACGAGAGTTATCATTTATAACTCTGCAGGTTTGTGAATTGCAGTGCCCCTGAGCTCCATTTTTCAACTCGCTTTCTTGAAGGCTGGCCGCAAAAGCGCAGGATTGCTTCAGGCCCTATTCTGGTTCCGGGCGCAGGCTGAGCCTCTGGTTAATTCTTCTTCCTGATGGGAAAATAGAGTGAGCTGTGCCTGTCCCAACACCTAGAGCTAGTCTCTCATTGGTTCCCCCTCTTCCCGTTCATCCTCAGGACAAATTGCAACCTGTACGGAACAGGAGGTTAAAGGTGCAGATTCTCCAAGGAGGGAGATTGCTAGTAAAGCGGCTGGAATGGCAAACCCGAGCCCAAGGAGATCAGAAATGAGGAGCGTTTTAGAAACCTTTCCCGATCACACGGTGTACCATCTTCTGGGTTTCTCATGCATGTTTTCGATGTAGGAAGATGCCCTTGAACCTGGATATTTGGGACCCATGGGATGGGTACCACGCAGTATTCCTTTAAAGGGTCTGCGTTTGCTCCCCCAACCTCACCAAACCTCTCAGCCCCTGAGTGTCCACCCTTATGTCTCAATCAGCTGTGGGTCTAGATATGGTCAATACAGGTGGCATCACAGCCCCTGAACGAATTTGGTAAGAATTTCTCTCTCTTTCACTGTCTTTGTTTCACGGGTTTTTAAAAGTAATTGATTTTTATAATGGGGTTTAGCTGCTTTTCACTGCTGTGTTTATGCTGCTTTACACCCACTAGACTCACTTACAGAGAGATATCAATACATAGGTTTTAAGATTCTTACTAGTCAGATATATTCTTGGGCGGTGAATAGGGGGTCTTGAGTCCACTTCACTGAGCAAGGAGTAGGTCTTGTCTATTACATATTGGGTTTATGGAACGGTATCTGAGCTAATTTGAAACCCTTGTTTTATGCATCACCCCATCTCACCTTTCCCGTTAAGCAGCCATAGTGTGTTTTCTAAACGTGTGACTCTGTTCTGTTTAGTAATTCAGTTCAAGTGTAGCGGTTTTTGCATTCCCTCTATAAGTGATATCTTCTGATAAGTGTATTTTTCTGTGTGACTTATTTCACTTAGAATCGTCGTACCTAAATCCACATATCATGCTGCTACTAGCCTTATGAGGTTGATTTCATGGCTGAGTGATATTCCATTGTACATAAGGACCACAACTTCTTTATCCATTTTTCTCTTTCCTGGGATATTTAAGGTGTAACGAAGTGGAGGTTCTTGTCAACAGAGCAGCCCTAAACTTTGGGATGCCTGTGTCTTGCTGATTTTTAGTTTTCCCAATTTATACACCCATGAGTGGAAGTGCCCTATGCTCTGTAAGCTGAGTTTTTTAGATGTTTCAGGACACACCGTACACTTCTCCAGAGTGGCTGTTGGCAATTTACATCCCGCCCATCAGCGTAGCAAGGCTCCCGTTTCTCCATGGCCTGTCCTGCATTTCTGGTTTTGACACTTTTTTCAGCATGGCCCTTTTGACCGATGGGAAGCGAGACTTCTTTGTAGCGCTGATTTGCCTTTCCAGGTTGCTTGGTTGGCCAAAAAGGGCGTATGCGTTTTTTCCTGAATATATTCAGGAAAAAACGCATACGCCCTTTTTGGCCAAGGGCATCATTGTCGAGGTTTCGCCGCTTTTCCTGTGCTTTAAAGGCGATTCGAATCTATCTCCTGAAATCTGTTTCCTGCAATTGTGCCTTGCTTTCAAATCCTCTTCGTTGCCTTCCCTCGATATATTTGTGGACGAGAGTTATCATTTATAACTCTGCAGGTTTGTGAATTGCAGTGCCCCTGAGCTCCATTTTTCAACTCGCTTTCTTGAAGGCTGGCCGCAAAAGCGCAGGATTGCTTCAGGCCCTATTCTGGTTCCGGGCGCAGGCTGAGCCTCTGGTTAATTCTTCTTCCTGATGGGAAAATAGAGTGAGCTGTGCCTGTCCCAACACCTAGAGCTAGTCTCTCATTGGTTCCCCCTCTTCCCGTTCATCCTCAGGACAAATTGCAACCTGTACGGAACAGGAGGTTAAAGGTGCAGATTCTCCAAGGAGGGAGATTGCTAGTAAAGCGGCTGGAATGGCAAACCCGAGCCCAAGGAGATCAGAAATGAGGAGCGTTTTAGAAACCTTTCCCGATCACACGGTGTACCATCTTCTGGGTTTCTCATGCATGTTTTCGATGTAGGAAGATGCCCTTGAACCTGGAGATTTGGGACCCATGGGATGGGTACCACGCAGTATTCCTTTAAAGGGTCTGTGTTTGCTCCCCCAACCTCACCAAACCTCTCAGCCCGTGAGTGTCCACCCTTATGTCTCAATCACCTGTGGGTCCAGGTATGGTCAATCCAGGTGGCATCACAGCCCCTGAACGAATTTGGTAAGAATTTCTCTCTGTTTCACTGTCTTTGTTTCACGGGTTTTTTAAAGTAATGTTTTTTTTTTAATATAAGCAAATTTTTTTTTAAGATTTCTTTAGTGATTGATTGATTGATTGATTGCTATGTTGGGTCTTCGTTTCTGTGCTAGGGCTTTCTCCAGTTGTGGCAAGTGGGGGCCACTCTTCATCGCGGTGCGCGGGCCTCTCACTATTGTGGCCTCTCTTGTTGCGGAGCACAGGCTCCAGACGCGCAGGCTCAGTAGTTGTGGCTCACGGGCCTAGTTGCTCCACGGCATGTGGGATCTTCCCAGACCAGGGCTCGAACCCGTGTTTCCTGCATTAGCAGGCAGATTCTCAACCACTGCGCAACCCGGGAAGCCCAGTAATTGATTTTTGTAATGGGGTTTAGCTGCTTTCCACTGCTGTGTTTATGCCGCTTTACATCCACAAGTCTCACTTACAGAGAGATATCAATACATAGGTTTTAAGATTCTTACTACTCAGATATATTCTAGGGCGGTGAATAGGGGGTGTTGAGTCCAGTTCACTGAGCAAGGAGTAGGTCTTGTCTATTACATATTGGGTTTATGGAATGGTATCTGAGCTAATTTGAAACCCTTGTTTTATGCATCACCCCACCTCTCCTTTCCCGTTAAGCAGCCATAGTGTGTTTTCTAAACGTGTGACTCTGTTCTGTTTTGTAATTCAGTTCAAGTGTAGCGGTTTTTACATTCCCTCTATAAGTGATATCTTAGGATCAGTGTCTTTTTCTGTGTGACTTATTTCACTTAGAATCGTCGTACCTAAATCCACTCATCATGCTGCTACTAGCCTTATGACGTTGATTTCATGGCTGAGTGATATTCCTTTGTACATAAGGACCACAACTTCTTTATCCATTTTCCTCTTTCCTGGGATATTTAAGGTGTAACGAAGTGGAGGTTCTTGTCAACAGAGCAGCCCTAAACTTTGGGATGCCTGTGTCTTGCTGATTTTTAGTTTTCCCAATTTATACGCCCATGAGTGGAAGTGCCCTATGCTCTGTAAGCTTAGTTTTTTAGATGTTTTAGGACACACCGTACACTTCTCCAGAGTGGCTGTTGGCAATTTACATCCCGCCCATCAGCGTAGCAAGGCTCCCGTTTCTCCATGGCCTGTCCTGCATTTCTGGTTTTGACACTTTATTCAGCATGGCCCTTTTGACCGATGGGAAGCGAGACTTCTTTGTAGCGCTGATTTGCCTTTCCAGGTTGCTTGGTTGGCCAAAAAGGGCGTATGCGTTTTTTCCTGAATATATTCAGGAAAAAACGCATACGCCCTTTTTGGCCAAGGGCATCATTGTCGAGGTTTCGCCGCTTTTCCTGTGCTTTAAAGGCGATTCGAATCTATCTCCTGAAATCTGTTTCCTGCAATTGTGCCTTGCTTTCAAATCCTCTTCGTTGCCTTCCCTCGATATATTTGTGGACGAGAGTTATCATTTATAACTCTGCAGGTTTGTGAATTGCAGTGCCCCTGAGCTCCATTTTTCAACTCGCTTTCTTGAAGGCTGGCCGCAAAAGCGCAGGATTGCTTCAGGCCCTATTCTGGTTCCGGGCGCAGGCTGAGCCTCTGGTTAATTCTTCTTCCTGATGGGAAAATAGAGTGAGCTGTGCCTGTCCCAACACCTAGAGCTAGTCTCTCATTGGTTCCCCCTCTTCCCGTTCATCCTCAGGACAAATTGCAACCTGTACGGAACAGGAGGTTAAAGGTGCAGATTCTCCAAGGAGGGAGATTGCTAGTAAAGCGGCTGGAATGGCAAACCCGAGCCCAAGGAGATCAGAAATGAGGAGCGTTTTAGAAACCTTTCCCGATCACACGGTGTACCATCTTCTGGGTTTCTCATGCATGTTTTCGATGTAGGAAGATGCCCTTGAACCTGGAGATTTGGGACCCATGGGATGGGTACCACGCAGTATTCCTTTAAAGGGTCTGCGTTTGCTCCCCCAACCTCACCAAACCTCTCAGCCCCTGAGTGTCCACCCTTATGTCTCAATCAGCTGTGGGTCTAGATATGGTCAATACAGGTGGCATCACAGCCCCTGAACGAATTTGGTAAGAATTTCTCTCTCTTTCACTGTCTTTGTTTCACGGGTTTTTAAAAGTAATTGATTTTTATAATGGGGTTTAGCTGCTTTTCACTGCTGTGTTTATGCTGCTTTACACCCACTAGACTCACTTACAGAGAGATATCAATACATAGGTTTTAAGATTCTTACTAGTCAGATATATTCTTGGGCGGTGAATAGGGGGTCTTGAGTCCACTTCACTGAGCAAGGAGTAGGTCTTGTCTATTACATATTGGGTTTATGGAACGGTATCTGAGCTAATTTGAAACCCTTGTTTTATGCATCACCCCATCTCACCTTTCCCGTTAAGCAGCCATAGTGTGTTTTCTAAACGTGTGACTCTGTTCTGTTTAGTAATTCAGTTCAAGTGTAGCGGTTTTTGCATTCCCTCTATAAGTGATATCTTCTGATAAGTGTATTTTTCTGTGTGACTTATTTCACTTAGAATCGTCGTACCTAAATCCACATATCATGCTGCTACTAGCCTTATGAGGTTGATTTCATGGCTGAGTGATATTCCATTGTACATAAGGACCACAACTTCTTTATCCATTTTTCTCTTTCCTGGGATATTTAAGGTGTAACGAAGTGGAGGTTCTTGTCAACAGAGCAGCCCTAAACTTTGGGATGCCTGTGTCTTGCTGATTTTTAGTTTTCCCAATTTATACACCCATGAGTGGAAGTGCCCTATGCTCTGTAAGCTGAGTTTTTTAGATGTTTCAGGACACACCGTACACTTCTCCAGAGTGGCTGTTGGCAATTTACATCCCGCCCATCAGCGTAGCAAGGCTCCCATTTCTCCATGGCCTGTCCTGCATTTCTTGTTTTGACACTTTATTCAGCATGGCCCTTTTGACCGATGGGAAGCGAGACTTCTTTGTAGCGCTGATTTGCCTTTCCAGGTTGCTTGGTTGGCCAAAAAGGGCGTATGCGTTTTTTCCTGAATATATTCAGGAAAAAACGCATACGCCCTTTTTGGCCAAGGGCATCATTGTCGAGGTTTCGCCGCTTTTCCTGTGCTTTAAAGGCGATTCGAATCTACCTCCTGAAATCTGTTTCCTGCAATTGTGCCTTGCTTTCAAATCCTCTTCGTTGCCTTCCCTCGATATATTTGTGGACGAGAGTTATCATTTATAACTCTGCAGGTTTGTGAATTGCAGTGCCCCTGAGCTCCATTTTTCAACTCGCTTTCTTGAAGGCTGGCCGCAAAAGCGCAGGATTGCTTCAGGCCCTATTCTGGTTCCGGGCGCAGGCTGAGCCTGTGGTTAATTCTTCTTCCTGATGGGAAAATAGAGTGAGCTGTGCCTGTCCCAACACCTAGAGCTAGTCTCTCATTGGTTCCCCCTCTTCCCGATCATCCTCAGGACAAATTGCAACCTGTACGGAACAGGAGGTTAAAGGTGCTGATTCTCCAAGGAGGGAGATTGCTAGTAAAGCGGCTGGAATGGCGAACCCGAGCACAAGGAGATGAGAAATGAGGTGCGTTTTAGAAACGTTTCCCGATCACACGGTGTACCATCTTCTGGGTTTCTCATGCATGTTTTCGATGTAGGAAGATGCCCTTGAACCTGGAGATTTGGGACCCATGGGATGGGTACCACGCAGTATTCCTTTAAAGGGTCTGTGTTTGCTCCCCCAACCTCACCAAACCTCTCAGCCCCTGAGTGTCCACCCTTATGTCTCAATCACCTGTGGGTCTAGGTATGGTCAATCCAGGTGGCATCACAGCCCCTGAACGAATTTGGTAAGAATTTCTCTCTGTTTCACTGTCTTTGTTTCACGGGTTTTTTAAAGTAATGTTTTTTTTTTTAATATAAGCAAATTTTTTTTTTAAGATTTCTTTAGTGATTGATTGATTGATTGATTGCTATGTTGGGTCTTCGTTTCTGTGCTAGGGCTTTCTCCAGTTGTGGCAAGTGGGGGCCACTCTTCATCGCGGTGCGCGGGCCTCTCACTATTGTGGCCTCTCTTGTTGCGGAGCACAGGCTCCAGACGCGCAGGCTCAGTAGTTGTGGCTCACGGGCCTAGTTGCTCCACGGCATGTGGGATCTTCCCAGACCAGGGCTCGAACCCGTGTTTCCTGCATTAGCAGGCAGATTCTCAACCACTGCGCAACCCGGGAAGCCCAGTAATTGATTTTTGTAATGGGGTTTAGCTGCTTTCCACTGCTGTGTTTATGCCGCTTTACATCCACAAGTCTCACTTACAGAGAGATATCAATACATAGGTTTTAAGATTCTTACTACTCAGATATATTCTAGGGCGGTGAATAGGGGGTGTTGAGTCCAGTTCACTGAGCAAGGAGTAGGTCTTGTCTATTACATATTGGGTTTATGGAATGGTATCTGAGCTAATTTGAAACCCTTGTTTTATGCATCACCCCACCTCTCCTTTTCCGTTAAGCAGCCATAGTGTGTTTTCTAAACGTGTGACTCTGTTCTGTTTTGTAATTCAGTTCAAGTGTAGCGGTTTTTACATTCCCTCTATAAGTGATATCTTAGGATCAGTGTCTTTTTCTGTGTGACTTATTTCACTTAGAATCGTCGTACCTAAATCCACTCATCATGCTGCTACTAGCCTTATGACGTTGATTTCATGGCTGAGTGATATTCCTTTGTACATAAGGACCACAACTTCTTTATCCATTTTCCTCTTTCCTGGGATATTTAAGGTGTAACGAAGTGGAGGTTCTTGTCAACAGAGCAGCCCTAAACTTTGGGATGCCTGTGTCTTGCTGATTTTTAGTTTTCCCAATTTATACGCCCATGAGTGGAAGTGCCCTATGCTCTGTAAGCTTAGTTTTTTAGATGTTTTAGGACACACCGTACACTTCTCCAGAGTGGCTGTTGGCAATTTACATCCTGCCCATCAGCGTAGCAAGGCTCCCGTTTCTCCATGGCCTGTCCTGCATTTCTGGTTTTGACACTTTATTCAGCATGGCCCTTTTGACCGATGGGAAGCGAGACTTCTTTGTAGCGCTGATTTGCCTTTCCAGGTTGCTTGGTTGGCCAAAAAGGGCGTATGCGTTTTTTCCTGAATATATTCAGGAAAAAACGCATACGCGCTTTTTGGCCAAGGGCATCATTGTCGAGGTTTCGCCGCTTTTCCTGTGCTTTAAAGGCGATTCGAATCTACCTCCTGAAATCTGTTTCCTGCAATTGTGCCTTGCTTTCAAATCCTCTTCGTTGCCTTCCCTCGATATATTTGTGGACGAGAGTTATCATTTATAACTCTGCAGGTTTGTGAATTGCAGTGCCCCTGAGCTCCATTTTTCAACTCGCTTTCTTGAAGGCTGGCCGCAAAAGCGCAGGATTGCTTCAGGCCCTATTCTGGTTCCGGGCGCAGGCTGAGCCTCTGGTTAATTCTTCTTCCTGATGGGAAAATAGAGTGAGCTGTGCCTGTCCCAACACCTAGAGCTAGTCTCTCATTGGTTCCCCCTCTTCCCGTTCATCCTCAGGACAAATTGCAACCTGTACGGAACAGGAGGTTAAAGGTGCAGATTCTCCAAGGAGGGAGATTGCTAGTAAAGCGGCTGGAATGGCAAACCCGAGCCCAAGGAGATCAGAAATGAGGAGCGTTTTAGAAACCTTTCCCGATCACACGGTGTACCATCTTCTGGGTTTCTCATGCATGTTTTCGATGTAGGAAGATGCCCTTGAACCTGGAGATTTGGGACCCATGGGATGGGTACCACGCAGTATTCCTTGAAAGGGTCTGCGTTTGCTCCCCCAACCTCACCAAACCTCTCAGCCCCTGAGTGTCCACCCTTATGTCTCAATCAGCTGTGGGTCTAGATATGGTCAATACAGGTGGCATCACAGCCCCTGAACGAATTTGGTAAGAATTTCTCTCTCTTTCACTGTCTTCGTTTCACGGGTTTTTAAAAGTAATTGATTTTTATAATGGGGTTTAGCTGCTTTTCACTGCTGTGTTTATGCTGCTTTACACCCACTAGACTCACTTACAGAGAGATATCAATACATAGGTTTTAAGATTTTACTAGTCAGATATATTCTTGGGCGGTCAATAGGGGGTCTTGAGTCCAGTTCACTGAGCAAGGAGTAGGTCTTGTCTATTACATATTGGGTTTATGGAACGGTATCTGAGCTAATTTGAAACCCTTGTTTTATGCATCACCCCATCTCACCTTTCCCGTTAAGCAGCCATAGTGTGTTTTCTAAACGTGTGACTCTGTTCTGTTTTGTAATTCAGTTCAAGTGTAGCGGTTTTTACATTGCCTCTATAAGTGATATCTTAGGATCAGTGTCTTTTTCTGTGTGACTTATTTCACTTAGAATCGTCGTACCTAAATCCACTCATCATGCTGCTACTAGCCTTATGACGTTGATTTCATGGCTGAGTGATATTCCTTTGTACATAAGGACCACAACTTCTTTATCCATTTTCCTCTTTCCTGGGATATTTAAGGTGTAACGAAGTGGAGGTTCTTGTCAACAGAGCAGCCCTAAACTTTGGGATGCCTGTGTCTTGCTGATTTTTAGTTTTCCCAATTTATACGCCCATAAGTGGAAGTGCCCTATGCTCTGTAAGCTGAGTTTTTTAGATGTTTCAGGACACACCGTACACTTCTCCAGGGTGGCTGTTGGCAATTTACATCCCGCCCATCAGCGTAGCAAGGCTCCCGTTTCTCCATGGCCTGTCCTGCATTTCTGGTTTTGACACTTTATTCAGCATGGCCCTTTTGACCGATGGGAAGCGAGACTTCTTTGTAGCGCTGATTTGCCTTTCCAGGTTGCTTGGTTGGCCAAAAAGGGCGTATGCGTTTTTTCCTGAATATATTCAGGAAAAAACGCATACGCGCTTTTTGGCCAAGGGCATCATTGTCGAGGTTTCGCCGCTTTTCCTGTGCTTTAAAGGCGATTCGAATCTACCTCCTGAAATCTGTTTCCTGCAATTCTGCCTTGCTTTCAAATCCTCTTCGTTGCCTTCCCTCGATATATTTGTGGACGAGAGTTATCATTTATAACTCTGCAGGTTTGTGAATTGCAGTGCCCCTGAGCTCCATTTTTCAACTCGCTTTCTTGAAGGCTGGCCGCAAAAGCGCAGGATTGCTTCAGGTCCTATTCTGGTTCCGGGCGCAGGCTGAGCCTGTGGTTAATTCTTCTTCCTGATGGGAAAATAGAGTGAGCTGTGCCTGTCCCAACACCTAGAGCTAGTCTCTCATTGGTTCCCCCTCTTCCCGTTCATCATCAGGACAAATTGCAACCTGTACGGAACAGGAGGTTAAAGGTGCTGATTCTCCAAGGAGGGAGATTGCTAGTAAAGCGGCTGGAATGGCGAACCCGAGCCCAAGGAGATGAGAAATGAGGAGCGTTTTAGAAACGTTTCCCGATCACACGGTGTACCATCTTCTGGGTTTCTCATGCATGTTTTCGATGTAGGAAGATGCCCTTGAACCTGGAGATTTGGGACCCATGGGATGGGTACCACGCAGTATTCCTTTAAAGGGTCTGCGTTTGCTCCCCCAACCTCACCAAACCTCTCAGCCCCTGAGTGTCCACCCTTATGTCTCAATCACCTGTGGGTCTAGATATGGTCAATACAGGTGGCAACACAGCCCCTGAACGAATTTGGTAAGAATTTCTCTCTCTTTCACTGTCTTTGTTTCACGGGTTTTTAAAAGTAATTGATTTTTATAATGGGGTTTAGCTGCTTTTCACTGCTGTGTTTATGCTGCTTTACACCCACTAGACTCACTTACAGAGAGATATCAATACATAGGTTTTAAGATTCTTACTAGTCAGATATATTCTTGGGCGGTGAATAGGGGGTGTTGAGTCCACTTCACTGAGCAAGGAGTAGGTCTTGTCTATTACATATTGGGTTTATGGAACGGTATCTGAGCTAATTTGAAACCCTTGTTTTATGCATCACCCCACCTCTCCTTTCCCGTTAAGCAGCCATAGTGTGTTTTCTAAACGTGTGACTCTGTTCTGTTTTGTAATTCAGTTCAAGTGTAGCGGTTTTTACATTCCCTCTATAAGTGATATCTTAGGATCAGTGTCTTTTTCTGTGTGACTTATTTCACTTAGAATCGTCGTACCTATATCCACTCATCATGCTGCTACTAGCCTTATGACGTTGATTTCATGGCTGAGTGATATTCCTTTGTACATAAGGACCACAACTTCTTTATCCATTTTCCTCTTTCCTGGGATATTTAAGGTGTAACGAAGTGGAGGTTCTTGTCAACAGAGCAGCCCTAAACTTTGGGGTGCCTGTGTCTTGCTGATTTTTAGTTTTCCCAATTTATAAGCCCATGAGTGGAAGTGCCCTATGCTCTGTAAGCTGAGTTGTTTAGATGTTTCAGGACACACCGTACACTTCTCCAGAGTGGCTGTTGGCAATTTACATCCCGCCCATCAGCGTAGCAAGGCTCCCGTTTCTCCTTGGCCTGTCCTGCATTTCTGGTTTTGACACTTTATTCAGCATGGCCCTTTTGACCGATGGGAAGCGAGACTTCTTTGTAGCGCTGATTTGCCTTTCCAGGTTGCTTGGTTGGCCAAAAAGGGCGTATGCGTTTTTTCCGGAATATATTCAGGAAAAAACGCATACGCCCTTTTTGGCCAAGGGCATCATTGTCGAGGTTTCGCCGCTTTTCCTGTGCTTTAAAGGCGATTCGAATCTACCTCCTGAAATCTGTTTCCTGCAATTCTGCCTTGCTTTCAAATCCTCTTCGTTGCCTTCCCTCGATATATTTGTGGACGAGAGTTATCATTTATAACTCTGCAGGTTTGTGAATTGCAGTGCCCCTGAGCTCCATTTTTCAACTCGCTTTCTTGAAGGCTGGCCGCAAAAGCGCAGGATTGCTTCAGGCCCTATTCTGGTTCCGGGCGCAGGCTGAGCCTCTGGTTAATTCTTCTTCCTGATGGGAAAATAGAGTGAGCTGTGCCTGTCCCAACACCTAGAGCTAGTCTCTCATTGGTTCCCCCTCTTCCCGTTCATCCTCAGGACAAATTGCAACCTGTACGGAACAGGAGGTTAAAGGTGCTGATTCTCCAAGGAGGGAGATTGCTAGTAAAGCGGCTGGAATGGCGAACCCGAGCACAAGGAGATGAGAAATGAGGTGCGTTTTAGAAACGTTTCCCGATCACACGGTGTACCATCTTCTGGGTTTCTCATGCATGTTTTCGATGTAGGAAGATGCCCATGAACCTGGAGATTTGGGACCCATGGGATGGGTACCACGCAGTATTCCTTTAAAGGGTCTGCGTTTGCTCCCCCAACCTCACCAAACCTCTCAGCCCCTGAGTGTCCACCCTTATGTCTCAATCACCTGTGGGTCTAGGTATGGTCAATCCAGGTGGCATCACAGCCCCTGAACGAATTTGGTAAGAATTTCTCTCTGTTTCACTGTCTTTGTTTCACGGGTTTTTTAAAGTAATGGTTTTTTTTTTAATATAAGCAAATTTTTTTTTAAGATTTCTTTAGTGATTGATTGATTGATTGATTGCTATGTTGGGTCTTCGTTTCTGTGCTAGGGCTTTCTCCAGTTGTGGCAAGTGGGGGCCACTCTTCATCGCGGTGTGCGGGCCTCTCACTATTGTGGCCTCTCTTGTTGCGGAGCACAGGCTCCAGACGCGCAGGCTCAGTAGTTGTGGCTCACGGGCCTAGTTGCTCCACGGCATGTGGGATCTTCCCAGACCAGGGCTCGAACCCGTGTTTCCTGCATTAGCAGGCAGATTCTCAGACACTGCACAACCAGGGAAGCCCAGTAATTGATTTTTGTAATGGGGTTTAGCTGCTTTTCACTGCTGTGTTTATGCCGCTTTACATCCACAAGTCTCACTTACAGAGAGATATCAATACATAGGTTTTAACATTCTTACTAGTCAGATATATTCTTGGGCGGTGAATAAGGGGTGTTGAGTCCAGTTCACTGAGCAAGGAGTAGGTCTTGTCTATTACATATTGGGTTTATGGAACGGTATCTGAGCTAATTTGAAACCCTTGTTTTATGCATCACCCCACCTCTCCTTTCCCGTTAAGCAGCCATAGTGTGTTTTCTAAACGTGTGACTCTATTCTGTTTTGTAATTCAGTTCAAGTGTAGCGGTTTTTACATTCCCTCTATAAGTGATATCTTAGGATAAGTGTCTTTTTCTGTGTGACTTATTTCACTTAGAATCGTCGTACCTAAATCCACTCATCGTGCTGCTACTAGCCTTATGATGTTGATTTCATGGCTGAGTGATATTCCTTTGTACATAAGGACCACAACTTCTTTATCCATTTTCCTCTTTCCTGGGATATTTAAGGTGTAACGAAGTGGAGGTTCTTGTCAACAGAGCAGCCTTAAACTTTGGGGTGCCTGTGTCTTGCTGATTTTTAGTTTTCCCAATTTATACGCCCATGAGTGGAAGTGCCCTATGCTCTGTAAGCTGAGTTGTTTAGATGTTTCAGGACACACCGTACACTTCTCCAGAGTGGCTGTTGGCAATTTACATCCCGCCCATCAGCGTAGCAAGGCTCCCGTTTCTCCATGGCCTGTCCTGCATTTCTGGTTTTGACACTTTATTCAGCATGGCCCTTTTGACCGATGGGAAGCGAGACTTCTTTGTAGCGCTGATTTGCCTTTCCAGGTTGCTTGGTTGGCCAAAAAGGGCGTATGCGTTTTTTCCGGAATATATTCAGGAAAAAACGCATACGCCCTTTTTGGCCAAGGGCATCATTGTCGAGGTTTTGCCGCTTTTCCTGTGCTTTAAAGGCGATTCGAATCTACCTCCTGAAATCTGTTTCCTGCAATGCTGCCTTGCTTTCAAATCCTCTTCGTTGCCTTCCCTCGATATATTTGTGCACGAGAGTTATCATTTATAACTCTGCAGGTTTGTGAATTGCAGTGCCCCTGAGCTCCATTTTTCAACTCGCTTTCTTGAAGGCTGGCCGCAAAAGCGCAGGATTGCTTCAGGCCCTATTCTGGTTCCGGGCGCAGGCTGAGCCTGTGGTTAATTCTTCTTCCTGATGGGAAAATAGAGTGAGCTGTGCCTGTCCCAACACCTAGAGCTAGTCTCTCATTGGTTCCCCCTCTTCCCGTTCATCCTCAGGACAAATTGCAACCTGTACGGAACAGGAGGTTAAAGGTGCAGATTCTCCAAGGAGGGAGATTGCTAGTAAAGCGGCTGGAATGGCGAACCCGAGCCCAAGGAGATCAGAAATGTGGAGCGTTTTAGAAACGTTTCCCGATCACACGGTGTACCATCTTCTGGGTTTCTGATGCATGTTTTCGATGTAGGAAGATGCCCTTGAACCTGGATATTTGGGACCCATGGGATGGGTACCACGCAGTATTCCTTGAAAGGGTCTGCGTTTGCTCCCCCAACCTCACCAAACCTCTCAGCCCCTGAGTGTCCACCCTTATGTCTCAATCAGCTGTGGGTCTAGATATGGTCAATACAGGTGGCATCACAGCCCCTGAACGAATTTGGTAAGAATTTCTCTCTCTTTCACTGTCTTCGTTTCACGGGTTTTTAAAAGTAATTGATTTTTATAATGGGGTTTAGCTGCTTTTCACTGCTGTGTTTATGCTGCTTTACACCCACTAGACTCACTTACAGAGAGATATCAATACATAGGTTTTAAGATTTTACTAGTCAGATATATTCTTGGGCGGTCAATAGGGGGTCTTGAGTCCAGTTCACTGAGCAAGGAGTAGGTCTTGTCTATTACATATTGGGTTTATGGAACGGTATCTGAGCTAATTTGAAACCCTTGTTTTATGCATCACCCCATCTCACCTTTCCCGTTAAGCAGCCATAGTGTGTTTTCTAAACGTGTGACTCTGTTCTGTTTTGTAATTCAGTTCAAGTGTAGCGGTTTTTACATTGCCTCTATAAGTGATATCTTAGGATCAGTGTCTTTTTCTGTGTGACTTATTTCACTTAGAATCGTCGTACCTAAATCCACTCATCATGCTGCTACTAGCCTTATGACGTTGATTTCATGGCTGAGTGATATTCCTTTGTACATAAGGACCACAACTTCTTTATCCATTTTCCTCTTTCCTGGGATATTTAAGGTGTAACGAAGTGGAGGTTCTTGTCAACAGAGCAGCCCTAAACTTTGGGATGCCTGTGTCTTGCTGATTTTTAGTTTTCCCAATTTATACGCCCATAAGTGGAAGTGCCCTATGCTCTGTAAGCTGAGTTTTTTAGATGTTTCAGGACACACCGTACACTTCTCCAGGGTGGCTGTTGGCAATTTACATCCCGCCCATCAGCGTAGCAAGGCTCCCGTTTCTCCATGGCCTGTCCTGCATTTCTGGTTTTGACACTTTATTCAGCATGGCCCTTTTGACCGATGGGAAGCGAAACTTCTTTGTAGCGCTGATTTGCCTTTCCAGGTTGCTTGGTTGGCCAAAAAGGGCGTATGCGTTTTTTCCTGAATATATTCAGGAAAAAACGCATACGCCCTTTTTGGCCAAGGGCATCATTGTCGAGGTTTCGCCGCTTTTCCTGTGCTTTAAAGGCGATTCGAATCTACCTCCTGAAATCTGTTTCCTGCAATTCTGCCTTGCTTTCAAATCCTCTTCGTTGCCTTCCCTCGATATATTTGTGGACGAGAGTTATCATTTATAACTCTGCAGGTTTGTGAATTGCAGTGCCCCTGAGCTCCATTTTTCAACTCGCTTTCTTGAAGGCTGGCCGCAAAAGCGCAGGATTGCTTCAGGTCCTATTCTGGTTCCGGGCGCAGGCTGAGCCTGTGGTTAATTCTTCTTCCTGATGGGAAAATAGAGTGAGCTGTGCCTGTCCCAACACCTAGAGCTAGTCTCTCATTGGTTCCCCCTCTTCCCGTTCATCCTCAGGACAAATTGCAACCTGTACGGAACAGGAGGTTAAAGGTGCTGATTCTCCAAGGAGGGAGATTGCTAGTAAAGCGGCTGGAATGGCGAACCCGAGCCCAAGGAGATGAGAAATGAGGAGCGTTTTAGAAACGTTTCCCGATCACACGGTGTACCATCTTCTGGGTTTCTCATGCATGTTTTCGATGTAGGAAGATGCCCTTGAACCTGGAGATTTGGGACCCATGGGATGGGTACCACGCAGTATTCCTTTAAAGGGTCTGCGTTTGCTCCCCCAACCTCACCAAACCTCTCAGCCCCTGAGTGTCCACCCTTATGTCTCAATCACCTGTGGGTCTAGATATGGTCAATACAGGTGGCAACACAGCCCCTGAACGAATTTGGTAAGAATTTCTCTCTCTTTCACTGTCTTTGTTTCACGGGTTTTTAAAAGTAATTGATTTTTATAATGGGGTTTAGCTGCTTTTCACTGCTGTGTTTATGCTGCTTTACACCCACTAGACTCACTTACAGAGAGATATCAATACATAGGTTTTAAGATTCTTACTAGTCAGATATATTCTTGGGCGGTGAATAGGGGGTCTTGAGTCCACTTCACTGAGCAAGGAGTAGGTCTTGTCTATTACATATTGGGTTTATGGAACGGTATCTGAGCTAATTTGAAACCCTTGTTTTATGCATCACCCCATCTCACCTTTCCCGTTAAGCAGCCATAGTGTGTTTTCTAAACGTGTGACTCTGTTCTGTTTTGTAATTCAGTTCAAGTGTAGCGGTTTTTACATTGCCTCTATAAGTGATATCTTAGGATCAGTGTCTTTTTCTGTGTGACTTATTTCACTTAGAATCGTCGTACCTAAATCCACATATCATGCTGCTACTAGCCTTATGAGGTTGATTTCATGGCTGAGTGATATTCCATTGTACATAAGGACCACAACTTCTTTATCCATTTTTCTCTTTCCTGGGATATTTAAGGTGTAACGAAGTGGAGGTTCTTGTCAACAGAGCAGCCCTAAACTTTGGGATGCCTGTGTCTTGCTGATTTTTAGTTTTCCCAATTTATACGCCCATGAGTGGAAGTGCCCTATGCTCTGTAAGCTGAGTTTTTTAGATGTTTCAGGACACACCGTACACTTCTCCAGAGTGGCTGTTGGCAATTTACATCCCGCCCATCAGCGTAGCAAGGCTCCCATTTCTCCATGGCCTGTCCTGCATTTCTGGTTTTGACACTTTATTCAGCATGGCCCTTTTGACCGATGGGAAGCGAGACTTCTTTGTAGCGCTGATTTGCCTTTCCAGGTTGCTTGGTTGGCCAAAAAGGGCGTATGCGTTTTTTCCTGAATATATTCAGGAAAAAACGCATACGCCCTTTTTGGCCAAGGGCATCATTGTCGAGGTTTTGCCGCTTTTCCTGTGCTTTAAAGGCGATTCGAATCTACCTCCTGAAATCTGTTTCCTGCAATGCTGCCTTGCTTTCAAATCCTCTTCGTTGCCTTCCCTCAATATATTTGTGCACGAGAGTTATCATTCATAACTCTGCAGGTTTGTGAATTGCAGTGCCCCTGAGCTCCATTTTTCAACTCGCTTTCTTGAAGGCTGGCCGCAAAAGCGCAGGATTGCTTCAGGCCCTATTCTGGTTCCGGGCGCAGGCTGAGCCTGTGGTTAATTCTTCTTCCTGATGGGAAAATAGAGTGAGCTGTGCCTGTCCCAACACCTAGAGCTAGTCTCTCATTGGTTCCCCCTCTTCCCGTTCATCCTCAGGACAAATTGCAACCTGTACGGAACAGGAGGTTAAAGGTGCAGATTCTCCAAGGAGGGAGATTGCTAGTAAAGCGGCTGGAATGGCGAACCCGAGCCCAAGGAGATCAGAAATGTGGAGCGTTTTAGAAACGTTTCCCGATCACACGGTGTACCATCTTCTGGGTTTCTGATGCATGTTTTCGATGTAGGAAGATGCGCTTGAACCTGGATATTTGGGACCCATGGGATGGGTACCACGCAGTATTCCTTTAAAGGGTCTGCGTTTGCTCCCCCAACCTCACCAAACCTCTCAGCCCCTGAGTGTCCACCCTTATGTCTCAATCAGCTGTGGGTCTAGATATGGTCAATACAGGTGGCATCACAGCCCCTGAACGAATTTGGTAAGAATTTCTCTCTCTTTCACTGTCTTCGTTTCACGGGTTTTTAAAAGTAATTGATTTTTATAATGGGGTTTAGCTGCTTTTCACTGCTGTGTTTATGCTGCTTTACACCCACTAGACTCACTTACAGAGAGATATCAATACGTAGGTTTTAAGATTCTTACTAGTCAGATATATTCTTGGGCGGTCAATAGGGGGTCTTGAGTCCAGTTCACTGAGCAAGGAGTAGGTCTTGTCTATTACATATTGGGTTTATGGAACGGTATCTGAGCTAATTTGAAACCCTTGTTTTATGCATCACCCCATCTCACCTTTCCCGTTAAGCAGCCATAGTGTGTTTTCTAAACGTGTGACTCTGTTCTGTTTTGTAATTCAGTTCAAGTGTAGCGGTTTTTACATTGCCTCTATAAGTGATATCTTAGGATCAGTGTCTTTTTCTGTGTGACTTATTTCACTTAGAATCGTCGTACCTAAATCCACTCATCATGCTGCTACTAGCCTTATGACGTTGATTTCATGGCTGAGTGATATTCCTTTGTACATAAGGACCACAACTTCTTTATCCATTTTCCTCTTTCCTGGGATATTTAAGGTGTAACGAAGTGGAGGTTCTTGTCAACAGAGCAGCCCTAAACTTTGGGATGCCTGTGTCTTGCTGATTTTTAGTTTTCCCAATTTATACGCCCATAAGTGGAAGTGCCCTATGCTCTGTAAGCTGAGTTTTTTAGATGTTTCAGGACACACCGTACACTTCTCCAGGGTGGCTGTTGGCAATTTACATCCCGCCCATCAGCGTAGCAAGGCTCCCGTTTCTCCATGGCCTGTCCTGCATTTCTGGTTTTGACACTTTATTCAGCATGGCCCTTTTGACCGATGGGAAGCGAGACTTCTTTGTAGCGCTGATTTGCCTTTCCAGGTTGCTTGGTTGGCCAAAAAGGGCGTATGCGTTTTTTCCTGAATATATTCAGGAAAAAACGCATACGCCCTTTTTGGCCAAGGGCATCATTGTCGAGGTTTCGCCGCTTTTCCTGTGCTTTAAAGGCGATTCGAATCTACCTCCTGAAATCTGTTTCCTGCAATTGTGCCTTGCTTTCAAATCCTCTTCGTTGCCTTCCCTCGATATATTTGTGGACGAGAGTTATCATTTATAACTCTGCAGGTTTGTGAATTGCAGTGCCCCTGAGCTCCATTTTTCAACTCGCTTTCTTGAAGGCTGGCCGCAAAAGCGCAGGATTGCTTCAGGTCCTATTCTGGTTCCGGGCGCAGGCTGAGCCTGGGGTTAATTCTTCTTCCTGATGGGAAAATAGAGTGAGCTGTGCCTGTCCCAACACCTAGAGCTAGTCTCTCATTGGTTCCCCCTCTTCCCGTTCATCCTCAGGACAAATTGCAACCTGTACGGAACAGGAGGTTAAAGGTGCTGATTCTCCAAGGAGGGAGATTGCTAGTAAAGCGGCTGGAATGGCGAACCCGAGCCCAAGGAGATGAGAAATGAGGAGCGTTTTAGAAACGTTTCCCGATCACACGGTGTACCATCTTCTGGGTTTCTCATGCATGTTTTCGATGTAGGAAGATGCCCTTGAACCTGGAGATTTGGGACCCATGGGATGGGTACCACGCAGTATTCCTTTAAAGGGTCTGCGTTTGCTCCCCCAACCTCACCAAACCTCTCAGCCCCTGAGTGTCCACCCTTATGTCTCAATCACCTGTGGGTCTAGGTATGGTCAATCCAGGTGGCATCACAGCCCCTGAACGAATTTGGTAAGAATTTCTCTCTGTTTCACTGTCTTTGTTTCACGGGTTTTTTAAAGTAATGGTTTTTTTTTTAATATAAGCAAATTTTTTTTAAGATTTCTTTAGTGATTGATTGATTGATTGATTGCTATGTTGGGTCTTCGTTTCTGTGCTAGGGCTTTCTCCAGTTGTGGCAAGTGGGGGCCACTCTTCATCGCGGTGTGCGGGCCTCTCACTATTGTGGCCTCTCTTGTTGCGGAGCACAGGCTCCAGACGCGCAGGCTCAGTAGTTGTGGCTCACGGGCCTAGTTGCTCCACGGCATGTGGGATCTTCCCAGACCAGGGCTCGAACCCGTGTTTCCTGCATTAGCAGGCAGATTCTCAGACACTGCACAACCAGGGAAGCCCAGTAATTGATTTTTGTAATGGGGTTTAGCTGCTTTTCACTGCTGTGTTTATGCCGCTTTACATCCACAAGTCTCACTTACAGAGAGATATCAATACATAGGTTTTAACATTCTTACTAGTCAGATATATTCTTGGGCGGTGAATAAGGGGTGTTGAGTCCAGTTCACTGAGCAAGGAGTAGGTCTTGTCTATTACATATTGGGTTTATGGAACGGTATCTGAGCTAATTTGAAACCCTTGTTTTATGCCTCACCCCACCTCTCCTTTCCCGTTAAGCAGCCATAGTGTGTTTTCTAAACGTGTGACTCTATTCTGTTTTGTAATTCAGTTCAAGTGTAGCGGTTTTTACATTCCCTCTATAAGTGATATCTTAGGATCAGTGTCTTTTTCTGTGTGACTTATTTCACTTAGAATCGTCGTACCTAAATCCACTCATCATGCTGCTACTAGCCTTATGATGTTGATTTCATGGCTGAGTGATATTCCTTTGTACATAAGGACCACAACTTCTTTATCCATTTTCCTCTTTCCTGGGATATTTAAGGTGTAACGAAGTGGAGGTTCTTGTCAACAGAGCAGCCTTAAACTTTGGGGTGCCTGTGTCTTGCTGATTTTTAGTTTTCCCAATTTATACGCCCATGAGTGGAAGTGCCCTATGCTCTGTAAGCTGAGTTGTTTAGATGTTTCAGGACACACCGTACACTTCTCCAGAGTGGCTGTTGGCAATTTACATCCCGCCCATCAGCGTAGCAAGGCTCCCGTTTCTCCATGGCCTGTCCTGCATTTCTGGTTTTGACACTTTATTCAGCATGGCCCTTTTGACCGATGGGAAGCGAGACTTCTTTGTAGCGCTGATTTGCCTTTCCAGGTTGCTTGGTTGGCCAAAAAGGGCGTATGCGTTTTTTCCTGAATATATTCAGGAAAAAACGCATACGCCCTTTTTGGCCAAGGGCATCATTGTCGAGGTTTTGCCGCTTTTCCTGTGCTTTAAAGGCGATTCGAATCTACCTCCTGAAATCTGTTTCCTGCAATGCTGCCTTGCTTTCAAATCCTCTTCGTTGCCTTCCCTCAATATATTTGTGCACGAGAGTTATCATTCATAACTCTGCAGGTTTGTGAATTGCAGTGCCCCTGAGCTCCATTTTTCAACTCGCTTTCTTGAAGGCTGGCCGCAAAAGCGCAGGATTGCTTCAGGCCCTATTCTGGTTCCGGGCGCAGGCTGAGCCTGTGGTTAATTCTTCTTCCTGATGGGAAAATAGAGTGAGCTGTGCCTGTCCCAACACCTAGAGCTAGTCTCTCATTGGTTCCCCCTCTTCCCGTTCATCCTCAGGACAAATTGCAACCTGTACGGAACAGGAGGTTAAAGGTGCAGATTCTCCAAGGAGGGAGATTGCTAGTAAAGCGGCTGGAATGGCGAACCCGAGCCCAAGGAGATCAGAAATGTGGAGCGTTTTAGAAACGTTTCCCGATCACACGGTGTACCATCTTCTGGGTTTCTGATGCATGTTTTCGATGTAGGAAGATGCGCTTGAACCTGGATATTTGGGACCCATGGGATGGGTACCACGCAGTATTCCTTTAAAGGGTCTGCGTTTGCTCCCCCAACCTCACCAAACCTCTCAGCCCCTGAGTGTCCACCCTTATGTCTCAATCAGCTGTGGGTCTAGATATGGTCAATACAGGTGGCATCACAGCCCCTGAACGAATTTGGTAAGAATTTCTCTCTCTTTCACTGTCTTCGTTTCACGGGTTTTTAAAAGTAATTGATTTTTATAATGGGGTTTAGCTGCTTTTCACTGCTGTGTTTATGCTGCTTTACACCCACTAGACTCACTTACAGAGAGATATCAATACGTAGGTTTTAAGATTCTTACTAGTCAGATATATTCTTGGGCGGTCAATAGGGGGTCTTGAGTCCAGTTCACTGAGCAAGGAGTAGGTCTTGTCTATTACATATTGGGTTTATGGAACGGTATCTGAGCTAATTTGAAACCCTTGTTTTATGCATCACCCCATCTCACCTTTCCCGTTAAGCAGCCATAGTGTGTTTTCTAAACGTGTGACTCTGTTCTGTTTTGTAATTCAGTTCAAGTGTAGCGGTTTTTACATTGCCTCTATAAGTGATATCTTAGGATCAGTGTCTTTTTCTGTGTGACTTATTTCACTTAGAATCGTCGTACCTAAATCCACTCATCATGCTGCTACTAGCCTTATGACGTTGATTTCATGGCTGAGTGATATTCCTTTGTACATAAGGACCACAACTTCTTTATCCATTTTCCTCTTTCCTGGGATATTTAAGGTGTAACGAAGTGGAGGTTCTTGTCAACAGAGCAGCCCTAAACTTTGGGATGCCTGTGTCTTGCTGATTTTTAGTTTTCCCAATTTATACGCCCATAAGTGGAAGTGCCCTATGCTCTGTAAGCTGAGTTTTTTAGATGTTTCAGGACACACCGTACACTTCTCCAGGGTGGCTGTTGGCAATTTACATCCCGCCCATCAGCGTAGCAAGGCTCCCGTTTCTCCATGGCCTGTCCTGCATTTCTGGTTTTGACACTTTATTCAGCATGGCCCTTTTGACCGATGGGAAGCGAGACTTCTTTGTAGCGCTGATTTGCCTTTCCAGGTTGCTTGGTTGGCCAAAAAGGGCGTATGCGTTTTTTCCTGAATATATTCAGGAAAAAACGCATACGCCCTTTTTGGCCAAGGGCATCATTGTCGAGGTTTCGCCGCTTTTCCTGTGCTTTAAAGGCGATTCGAATCTACCTCCTGAAATCTGTTTCCTGCAATTGTGCCTTGCTTTCAAATCCTCTTCGTTGCCTTCCCTCGATATATTTGTGGACGAGAGTTATCATTTATAACTCTGCAGGTTTGTGAATTGCAGTGCCCCTGAGCTCCATTTTTCAACTCGCTTTCTTGAAGGCTGGCCGCAAAAGCGCAGGATTGCTTCAGGTCCTATTCTGGTTCCGGGCGCAGGCTGAGCCTGGGGTTAATTCTTCTTCCTGATGGGAAAATAGAGTGAGCTGTGCCTGTCCCAACACCTAGAGCTAGTCTCTCATTGGTTCCCCCTCTTCCCGTTCATCCTCAGGACAAATTGCAACCTGTACGGAACAGGAGGTTAAAGGTGCTGATTCTCCAAGGAGGGAGATTGCTAGTAAAGCGGCTGGAATGGCGAACCCGAGCCCAAGGAGATGAGAAATGAGGAGCGTTTTAGAAACGTTTCCCGATCACACGGTGTACCATCTTCTGGGTTTCTCATGCATGTTTTCGATGTAGGAAGATGCCCTTGAACCTGGAGATTTGGGACCCATGGGATGGGTACCACGCAGTATTCCTTTAAAGGGTCTGCGTTTGCTCCCCCAACCTCACCAAACCTCTCAGCCCCTGAGTGTCCACCCTTATGTCTCAATCACCTGTGGGTCTAGGTATGGTCAATCCAGGTGGCATCACAGCCCCTGAACGAATTTGGTAAGAATTTCTCTCTGTTTCACTGTCTTTGTTTCACGGGTTTTTTAAAGTAATGGTTTTTTTTTTAATATAAGCAAATTTTTTTTAAGATTTCTTTAGTGATTGATTGATTGATTGATTGCTATGTTGGGTCTTCGTTTCTGTGCTAGGGCTTTCTCCAGTTGTGGCAAGTGGGGGCCACTCTTCATCGCGGTGTGCGGGCCTCTCACTATTGTGGCCTCTCTTGTTGCGGAGCACAGGCTCCAGACGCGCAGGCTCAGTAGTTGTGGCTCACGGGCCTAGTTGCTCCACGGCATGTGGGATCTTCCCAGACCAGGGCTCGAACCCGTGTTTCCTGCATTAGCAGGCAGATTCTCAGACACTGCACAACCAGGGAAGCCCAGTAATTGATTTTTGTAATGGGGTTTAGCTGCTTTTCACTGCTGTGTTTATGCCGCTTTACATCCACAAGTCTCACTTACAGAGAGATATCAATACATAGGTTTTAACATTCTTACTAGTCAGATATATTCTTGGGCGGTGAATAAGGGGTGTTGAGTCCAGTTCACTGAGCAAGGAGTAGGTCTTGTCTATTACATATTGGGTTTATGGAACGGTATCTGAGCTAATTTGAAACCCTTGTTTTATGCCTCACCCCACCTCTCCTTTCCCGTTAAGCAGCCATAGTGTGTTTTCTAAACGTGTGACTCTATTCTGTTTTGTAATTCAGTTCAAGTGTAGCGGTTTTTACATTCCCTCTATAAGTGATATCTTAGGATCAGTGTCTTTTTCTGTGTGACTTATTTCACTTAGAATCGTCGTACCTAAATCCACTCATCATGCTGCTACTAGCCTTATGATGTTGATTTCATGGCTGAGTGATATTCCTTTGTACATAAGGACCACAACTTCTTTATCCATTTTCCTCTTTCCTGGGATATTTAAGGTGTAACGAAGTGGAGGTTCTTGTCAACAGAGCAGCCTTAAACTTTGGGGTGCCTGTGTCTTGCTGATTTTTAGTTTTCCCAATTTATACGCCCATGAGTGGAAGTGCCCTATGCTCTGTAAGCTGAGTTGTTTAGATGTTTCAGGACACACCGTACACTTCTCCAGAGTGGCTGTTGGCAATTTACATCCCGCCCATCAGCGTAGCAAGGCTCCCGTTTCTCCATGGCCTGTCCTGCATTTCTGGTTTTGACACTTTATTCAGCATGGCCCTTTTGACCGATGGGAAGCGAGACTTCTTTGTAGCGCTGATTTGCCTTTCCAGGTTGCTTGGTTGGCCAAAAAGGGCGTATGCGTTTTTTCCTGAATATATTCAGGAAAAAACGCATACGCCCTTTTTGGCCAAGGGCATCATTGTCGAGGTTTTGCCGCTTTTCCTGTGCTTTAAAGGCGATTCGAATCTACCTCCTGAAATCTGTTTCCTGCAATGCTGCCTTGCTTTCAAATCCTCTTCGTTGCCTTCCCTCAATATATTTGTGCACGAGAGTTATCATTCATAACTCTGCAGGTTTGTGAATTGCAGTGCCCCTGAGCTCCATTTTTCAACTCGCTTTCTTGAAGGCTGGCCGCAAAAGCGCAGGATTGCTTCAGGCCCTATTCTGGTTCCGGGCGCAGGCTGAGCCTGTGGTTAATTCTTCTTCCTGATGGGAAAATAGAGTGAGCTGTGCCTGTCCCAACACCTAGAGCTAGTCTCTCATTGGTTCCCCCTCTTCCCGTTCATCCTCAGGACAAATTGCAACCTGTACGGAACAGGAGGTTAAAGGTGCAGATTCTCCAAGGAGGGAGATTGCTAGTAAAGCGGCTGGAATGGCGAACCCGAGCCCAAGGAGATCAGAAATGTGGAGCGTTTTAGAAACGTTTCCCGATCACACGGTGTACCATCTTCTGGGTTTCTGATGCATGTTTTCGATGTAGGAAGATGCCCTTGAACCTGGATATTTGGGACCCATGGGATGGGTACCACGCAGTATTCCTTTAAAGGGTCTGCGTTTGCTCCCCCAACCTCACCAAACCTCTCAGCCCCTGAGTGTCCACCCTTATGTCTCAATCAGCTGTGGGTCTAGATATGGTCAATACAGGTGGCATCACAGCCCCTGAACGAATTTGGTAAGAATTTCTCTCTCTTTCACTGTCTTCGTTTCACGGGTTTTTAAAAGTAATTGATTTTTATAATGGGGTTTAGCTGCTTTTCACTGCTGTGTTTATGCTGCTTTACACCCACTAGACTCACTTACAGAGAGATATCAATACGTAGGTTTTAAGATTCTTACTAGTCAGATATATTCTTGGGCGGTCAATAGGGGGTCTTGAGTCCAGTTCACTGAGCAAGGAGTAGGTCTTGTCTATTACATATTGGGTTTATGGAACGGTATCTGAGCTAATTTGAAACCCTTGTTTTATGCATCACCCCATCTCACCTTTCCCGTTAAGCAGCCATAGTGTGTTTTCTAAACGTGTGACTCTGTTCTGTTTTGTAATTCAGTTCAAGTGTAGCGGTTTTTACATTGCCTCTATAAGTGATATCTTAGGATCAGTGTCTTTTTCTGTGTGACTTATTTCACTTAGAATCGTCGTACCTAAATCCACTCATCATGCTGCTACTAGCCTTATGACGTTGATTTCATGGCTGAGTGATATTCCTTTGTACATAAGGACCACAACTTCTTTATCCATTTTCCTCTTTCCTGGGATATTTAAGGTGTAACGAAGTGGAGGTTCTTGTCAACAGAGCAGCCCTAAACTTTGGGATGCCTGTGTCTTGCTGATTTTTAGTTTTCCCAATTTATACGCCCATAAGTGGAAGTGCCCTATGCTCTGTAAGCTGAGTTTTTTAGATGTTTCAGGACACACCGTACACTTCTCCAGGGTGGCTGTTGGCAATTTACATCCCGCCCATCAGCGTAGCAAGGCTCCCGTTTCTCCATGGCCTGTCCTGCATTTCTGGTTTTGACACTTTATTCAGCATGGCCCTTTTGACCGATGGGAAGCGAGACTTCTTTGTAGCGCTGATTTGCCTTTCCAGGTTGCTTGGTTGGCCAAAAAGGGCGTATGCGTTTTTTCCTGAATATATTCAGGAAAAAACGCATACGCCCTTTTTGGCCAAGGGCATCATTGTCGAGGTTTCGCCGCTTTTCCTGTGCTTTAAAGGCGATTCGAATCTACCTCCTGAAATCTGTTTCCTGCAATTCTGCCTTGCTTTCAAATCCTCTTCGTTGCCTTCCCTCGATATATTTGTGGACGAGAGTTATCATTTATAACTCTGCAGGTTTGTGAATTGCAGTGCCCCTGAGCTCCATTTTTCAACTCGCTTTCTTGAAGGCTGGCCGCAAAAGCGCAGGATTGCTTCAGGTCCTATTCTGGTTCCGGGCGCAGGCTGAGCCTGTGGTTAATTCTTCTTCCTGATGGGAAAATAGAGTGAGCTGTGCCTGTCCCAACACCTAGAGCTAGTCTCTCATTGGTTCCCCCTCTTCCCGTTCATCCTCAGGACAAATTGCAACCTGTACGGAACAGGAGGTTAAAGGTGCTGATTCTCCAAGGAGGGAGATTGCTAGTAAAGCGGCTGGAATGGCGAACCCGAGCCCAAGGAGATGAGAAATGAGGAGCGTTTTAGAAACGTTTCCCGATCACACGGTGTACCATCTTCTGGGTTTCTCATGCATGTTTTCGATGTAGGAAGATGCCCTTGAACCTGGAGATTTGGGACCCATGGGATGGGTACCACGCAGTATTCCTTTAAAGGGTCTGCGTTTGCTCCCCCAACCTCACCAAACCTCTCAGCCCCTGAGTGTCCACCCTTATGTCTCAATCACCTGTGGGTCTAGATATGGTCAATACAGGTGGCAACACAGCCCCTGAACGAATTTGGTAAGAATTTCTCTCTCTTTCACTGTCTTTGTTTCACGGGTTTTTAAAAGTAATTGAGTTTTATAATGGGGTTTAGCTGCTTTTCACTGCTGTGTTTATGCTGCTTTACACCCACTAGACTCACTTACAGAGAGATATCAATACATAGGTTTTAAGATTCTTACTAGTCAGATATATTCTTGGGCGGTGAATAGGGGGTCTTGAGTCCACTTCACTGAGCAAGGAGTAGGTCTTGTCTATTACATATTGGGTTTATGGAACGGTATCTGAGCTAATTTGAAACCCTTGTTTTATGCATCACCCCATCTCACCTTTCCCGTTAAGCAGCCATAGTGTGTTTTCTAAACGTGTGACTCTGTTCTGTTTAGTAATTCAGTTCAAGTGTAGCGGTTTTTACATTCCCTCTATAAGTGATATCTTAGGATCAGTGTCTTTTTCTGTGTGACTTATTTCACTTAGAATCGTCGTACCTAAATCCACATATCATGCTGCTACTAGCCTTATGAGGTTGATTTCATGGCTGAGTGATATTCCATTGTACATAAGGACCACAACTTCTTTATCCATTTTTCTCTTTCCTGGGATATTTAAGGTGTAACGAAGTGGAGGTTCTTGTCAACAGAGCAGCCCTAAACTTTGGGATGCCTGTGTCTTGCTGATTTTTAGTTTTCCCAATTTATACGCCCATGAGTGGAAGTGCCCTATGCTCTGTAAGCTGAGTTTTTTAGATGTTTCAGGACACACCGTACACTTCTCCAGAGTGGCTGTTGGCAATTTACATCCCGCCCATCAGCGTAGCAAGGCTCCCATTTCTCCATGGCCTGTCCTGCATTTCTGGTTTTGACACTTTATTCAGCATGGCCCTTTTGACCGATGGGAAGCGAGACTTCTTTGTAGCGCTGATTTGCCTTTCCAGGTTGCTTGGTTGGCCAAAAAGGGCGTATGCGTTTTTTCCTGAATATATTCAGGAAAAAACGCATACGCCCTTTTTGGCCAAGGGCATCATTGTCGAGGTTTCGCCGCTTTTCCTGTGCTTTAAAGGCGATTCGAATCTACCTCCTGAAATCTGTTTCCTGCAATTGTGCCTTGCTTTCAAATCCTCTTCGTTGCCTTCCCTCGATATATTTGTGGACGAGAGTTATCATTTATAACTCTGCAGGTTTGTGAATTGCAGTGCCCCTGAGCTCCATTTTTCAACTCGCTTTCTTGAAGGCTGGCCGCAAAAGCGCAGGATTGCTTCAGGCCCTATTCTGGTTCCGGGCGCAGGCTGAGCCTGTGGTTAATTCTTCTTCCTGATGGGAAAATAGAGTGAGCTGTGCCTGTCCCAACACCTAGAGCTAGTCTCTCATTGGTTCCCCCTCTTCCCGTTCATCCTCAGGACAAACTGCAACCTGTACGGAACAGGAGGTTAAAGGTGCTGATTCTCCAAGGAGGGAGATTGCTAGTAAAGCGGCTGGAATGGCGAACCCGAGCACAAGGAGATGAGAAATGAGGTGCGTTTTAGAAACGTTTCCCGATCACACGGTGTACCATCTTCTGGGTTTCTCATGCATGTTTTCGATGTAGGAAGATGCCCTTGAACCTGGAGATTTGGGACCCATGGGATGGGTACCACGCAGTATTCCTTTAAAGGGTCTGCGTTTGCTCCCCCAACCTCACCAAACCTCTCAGCCCCTGAGTGTCCACCCTTATGTCTCAATCACCTGTGGGTCTAGGTATGGTCAATCCAGGTGGCATCACAGCCCCTGAACGAATTTGGTAAGAATTTCTCTCTGTTTCACTGTCTTTGTTTCACGGGTTTTTTAAAGTAATGGTTTTTTTTTTAATATAAGCAAATTTTTTTTAAGATTTCTTTAGTGATTGATTGATTGATTGATTGCTATGTTGGGTCTTCGTTTCTGTGCTAGGGCTTTCTCCAGTTGTGGCAAGTGGGGGCCACTCTTCATCGCGGTGTGCGGGCCTCTCACTATTGTGGCCTCTCTTGTTGCGGAGCACAGGCTCCAGACGCGCAGGCTCAGTAGTTGTGGCTCACGGGCCTAGTTGCTCCACGGCATGTGGGATCTTCCCAGACCAGGGCTCGAACCCGTGTTTCCTGCATTAGCAGGCAGATTCTCAGACACTGCACAACCAGGGAAGCCCAGTAATTGATTTTTGTAATGGGGTTTAGCTGCTTTTCACTGCTGTGTTTATGCCGCTTTACATCCACAAGTCTCACTTACAGAGAGATATCAATACATAGGTTTTAACATTCTTACTAGTCAGATATATTCTTGGGCGGTGAATAAGGGGTGTTGAGTCCAGTTCACTGAGCAAGGAGTAGGTCTTGTCTATTACATATTGGGTTTATGGAACGGTATCTGAGCTAATTTGAAACCCTTGTTTTATGCCTCACCCCACCTCTCCTTTCCCGTTAAGCAGCCATAGTGTGTTTTCTAAACGTGTGACTCTATTCTGTTTTGTAATTCAGTTCAAGTGTAGCGGTTTTTACATTCCCTCTATAAGTGATATCTTAGGATCAGTGTCTTTTTCTGTGTGACTTATTTCACTTAGAATCGTCGTACCTAAATCCACTCATCATGCTGCTACTAGCCTTATGATGTTGATTTCATGGCTGAGTGATATTCCTTTGTACATAAGGACCACAACTTCTTTATCCATTTTCCTCTTTCCTGGGATATTTAAGGTGTAACGAAGTGGAGGTTCTTGTCAACAGAGCAGCCTTAAACTTTGGGGTGCCTGTGTCTTGCTGATTTTTAGTTTTCCCAATTTATACGCCCATGAGTGGAAGTGCCCTATGCTCTGTAAGCTGAGTTGTTTAGATGTTTCAGGACACACCGTACACTTCTCCAGAGTGGCTGTTGGCAATTTACATCCCGCCCATCAGCGTAGCAAGGCTCCCGTTTCTCCATGGCCTGTCCTGCATTTCTGGTTTTGACACTTTATTCAGCATGGCCCTTTTGACCGATGGGAAGCGAGACTTCTTTGTAGCGCTGATTTGCCTTTCCAGGTTGCTTGGTTGGCCAAAAAGGGCGTATGCGTTTTTTCCTGAATATATTCAGGAAAAAACGCATACGCCCTTTTTGGCCAAGGGCATCATTGTCGAGGTTTTGCCGCTTTTCCTGTGCTTTAAAGGCGATTCGAATCTACCTCCTGAAATCTGTTTCCTGCAATGCTGCCTTGCTTTCAAATCCTCTTCGTTGCCTTCCCTCAATATATTTGTGCACGAGAGTTATCATTTATAACTCTGCAGGTTTGTGAATTGCAGTGCCCCCGAGCTCCATTTTTCAACTCGCTTTCTTGAAGGCTGGCCGCAAAAGCGCAGGATTGCTTCAGGCCCTATTCTGGTTCCGGGCGCAGGCTGAGCCTGTGGTTAATTCTTCTTCCTGATGGGAAAATAGAGTGAGCTGTTCCTGTCCCAACACCTAGAGCTAGTCTCTCATTGGTTCCCCCTCTTCCCGTTCATCCTCAGGACAAATTGCAACCTGTACGGAACAGGAGGTTAAAGGTGCAGATTCTCCAAGGAGGGAGATTGCTAGTAAAGCGGCTGGAATGGCGAACCCGAGCCCAAGGAGATGAGAAATGAGGACCGTTTTAGAAACCTTTCCCGATCACACGGTGTACCATCTTCTGGGTTTCTCATGCATGTTTTCGATGTAGGAAGATGCCCTTGAACCTGGAGATTTGGGACCCATGGGATGGGTACCACGCAGTATTCCTTTAAAGGGTCTGCGTTTGCTCCCCCAACCTCACCAAACCTCTCAGCCCCTGAGTGTCCACCCTTATGTCTCAATCAGCTGTGGGTCTAGATATGGTCAATCCAGGTGGCATCACAGCCCCTGAACGAATTTGGTAAGAATTTCTCTCTCTTTCACTGTCTTTGTTTCACGGGTTTTTAAAAGTAATTGATTTTTATAATGGGGTTTAGCTGCTTTTCACTGCTGTGTTTATGCTGCTTTACACCCACTAGACTCACTTACAGAGAGATATCAATACATAGGTTTTAAGATTCTTACTAGTCAGATATATTCTTGGGCGGTGAATAGGGGGTCTTGAGTCCAGTTCACTGAGCAAGGAGTAGGTCTTGTCTATTACATATTGGGTTTATGGAACGGTATCTGAGCTAATTTCAAACCCTTGTTTTATGCATCACCCCATCTCACCTTTCCCGTTAAGCAGCCATAGTGTGTTTTCTAAACGTGTGACTCTGTTCTGTTTTGTAATTCAGTTCATGTGTAGCGGTTTTTACATTCCCTCTATAAGTGATATCTTCTGATAAGTGTCTTTTTCTCTGTGACTTATTTCACTTACAATCGTCGTACCTAAATCCACTCATCATGCTGCTACTAGCCTTATGACGTTGATTTCATGGCTGAGTGATATTCCTTTGTACATAAGGACCACAACTTCTTTATCCATTTTCCTCTTTCCTGGGATATTTAAGGTGTAACGAAGTGGAGGTTCTTGTCAACAGAGCAGCCCTAAACTTTGGGGTGCCTGTGTCTTGCTGATTTTTAGTTTTCCCAATTTATAAGCCCATGAGTGGAAGTGCCCTATGCTCTGTAAGCTGAGTTGTTTAGATGTTTCAGGACACACCGTACACTTCTCCAGAGTGGCTGTTGGCAATTTACATCCCGCCCATCAGCGTAGCAAGGCTCCCGTTTCTCCATGGCCTGTCCTGCATTTCTGGTTTTGACACTTTATTCAGCATGGCCCTTTTGACCGATGGGAAGCGAGACTTCTTTGTAGCGCTGATTTGCCTTTCCAGGTTGCTTGGTTGGCCAAAAAGGGCGTATGCGTTTTTTCCTGAATATATTCAGGAAAAAACGCATACGCCCTTTTTGGCCAAGGGCATCATTGTCGAGGTTTCGCCGCTTTTCCTGTGCTTTAAAGGCGATTCGAATCTACCTCCTGAAATCTGTTTCCTGCAATTCTGCCTTGCTTTCAAATCCTCTTCGTTGCCTTCCCTCGATATATTTGTGGACGAGAGTTATCATTTATAACTCTGCAGGTTTGTGAATTGCAGTGCCCCTGAGCTCCATTTTTCAACTCGCTTTCTTGAAGGCTGGCCGCAAAAGCGCAGGATTGCTTCAGGCCCTATTCTGGTTCCGGGCGCAGGCTGAGCCTGTGGTTAATTCTTCTTCCTGATGGGAAAATAGAGTGAGCTGTGCCTGTCCCAACACCTAGAGCTAGTCTCTCATTGGTTCCCCCTCTTCCCGTTCATCCTCAGGACAAATTGCAACCTGTACGGAACAGGAGGTTAAAGGTGCTGATTCTCCAAGGAGGGAGATTGCTAGTAAAGCGGCTGGAATGGCGAACCCGAGCACAAGGAGATGAGAAATGAGGTGCGTTTTAGAAACGTTTCCCGATCACACGGTGTACCATCTTCTGGGTTTCTCATGCATGTTTTCGATGTAGGAAGATGCCCTTGAACCTGGAGATTTGGGACCCATGGGATGGGTACCACGCAGTATTCCTTTAAAGGGTCTGCGTTTGCTCCCCCAACCTCACCAAACCTCTCAGCCCCTGAGTGTCCACCCTTATGTCTCAATCACCTGTGGGTCTAGGTATGGTCAATCCAGGTGGCATCACAGCCCCTGAACGAATTTGGTAAGAATTTCTCTCTGTTTCACTGTCTTTGTTTCACGGGTTTTTTAAAGTAATGGTTTTTTTTTTAATATAAGCAAATTTTTTTTTAAGATTTCTTTAGTGATTGATTGATTGATTGATTGCTATGTTGGGTCTTCGTTTCTGTGCTAGGGCTTTCTCCAGTTGTGGCAAGTGGGGGCCACTCTTCATCGCGGTGTGCGGGCCTCTCACTATTGTGGCCTCTCTTGTTGCGGAGCACAGGCTCCAGACGCGCAGGCTCAGTAGTTGTGGCTCACGGGCCTAGTTGCTCCACGGCATGTGGGATCTTCCCAGACCAGGGCTCGAACCCGTGTTTCCTGCATTAGCAGGCAGATTCTCAGACACTGCACAACCAGGGAAGCCCAGTAATTGATTTTTGTAATGGGGTTTAGCTGCTTTTCACTGCTGTGTTTATGCCGCTTTACATCCACAAGTCTCACTTACAGAGAGATATCAATACATAGGTTTTAACATTCTTACTAGTCAGATATATTCTTGGGCGGTGAATAAGGGGTGTTGAGTCCAGTTCACTGAGCAAGGAGTAGGTCTTGTCTATTACATATTGGGTTTATGGAACGGTATCTGAGCTAATTTGAAACCCTTGTTTTATGCCTCACCCCACCTCTCCTTTCCCGTTAAGCAGCCATAGTGTGTTTTCTAAACGTGTGACTCTATTCTGTTTTGTAATTCAGTTCAAGTGTAGCGGTTTTTACATTCCCTCTATAAGTGATATCTTAGGATCAGTGTCTTTTTCTGTGTGACTTATTTCACTTAGAATCGTCGTACCTAAATCCACTCATCATGCTGCTACTAGCCTTATGATGTTGATTTCATGGCTGAGTGATATTCCTTTGTACATAAGGACCACAACTTCTTTATCCATTTTCCTCTTTCCTGGGATATTTAAGGTGTAACGAAGTGGAGGTTCTTGTCAACAGAGCAGCCTTAAACTTTGGGGTGCCTGTGTCTTGCTGATTTTTAGTTTTCCCAATTTATACGCCCATGAGTGGAAGTGCCCTATGCTCTGTAAGCTGAGTTGTTTAGATGTTTCAGGACACACCGTACACTTCTCCAGAGTGGCTGTTGGCAATTTACATCCCGCCCATCAGCGTAGCAAGGCTCCCGTTTCTCCATGGCCTGTCCTGCATTTCTGGTTTTGACACTTTATTCAGCATGGCCCTTTTGACCGATGGGAAGCGAGACTTCTTTGTAGCGCTGATTTGCCTTTCCAGGTTGCTTGGTTGGCCAAAAAGGGCGTATGCGTTTTTTCCGGAATATATTCAGGAAAAAACGCATACGCCCTTTTTGGCCAAGGGCATCATTGTCGAGGTTTCGCCGCTTTTCCTGTGCTTTAAAGGCGATTCGAATCTACCTCCTGAAATCTGTTTCCTGCAATGCTGCCTTGCTTTCAAATCCTCTTCGTTGCCTTCCCTCGATATATTTGTGGACGAGAGTTATCATTTACAACTCTGCAGGTTTGTGAATTGCAGTGCCCCTGAGCTCCATTTTTCAACTCGCTTTCTTGAAGGCTGGCCGCAAAAGCGCAGGATTGCTTCAGGCCCTATTCTGGTTCCGGGCGCAGGCTGAGCCTGTGGTTAATTCTTCTTCCTGATGGGAAAATAGAGTGAGCTGTGCCTGTCCCAACACCTAGAGCTAGTCTCTCATTGGTTCCCCCTCTTCCCGTTCATCCTCAGGACAAATTGCAACCTGTACGGAACAGGAGGTTAAAGGTGCTGATTCTCCAAGGAGGGAGATTGCTAGTAAAGCGGCTGGAATGGCGAACCCGAGCCCAAGGAGATCAGAAATGTGGAGCGTTTTAGAAACGTTTCCCGATCACACGGTGTACCATCTTCTGGGTTTCTGATGCATGTTTTCGATGTAGGAAGATGCCCTTGAACCTGGATATTTGGGACCCATGGGATGGGTACCACGCAGTATTCCTTTAAAGGGTCTGCGTTTGCTCCCCCAACCTCACCAAACCTCTCAGCCCCTGAGTGTCCACCCTTATGTCTCAATCAGCTGTGGGTCTAGATATGGTCAATACAGGTGGCATCACAGCCCCTGAACGAATTTGGTAAGAATTTCTCTCTCTTTCACTGTCTTCGTTTCACGGGTTTTTAAAAGTAATTGATTTTTATAATGGGGTTTAGCTGCTTTTCACTGCTGTGTTTATGCTGCTTTACACCCACTAGACTCACTTACAGAGAGATATCAATACATAGGTTTTAAGATTCTTACTAGTCAGATATATTCTTGGGCGGTCAATAGGGGGTCTTGAGTCCAGTTCACTGAGCAAGGAGTAGGTCTTGTCTATTACATATTGGGTTTATGGAACGGTATCTGAGCTAATTTGAAACCCTTGTTTTATGCATCACCCCATCTCACCTTTCCCGTTAAGCAGCCATAGTGTGTTTTCTAAACGTGTGACTCTGTTCTGTTTTGTAATTCAGTTCAAGTGTAGCGGTTTTTACATTGCCTCTATAAGTGATATCTTAGGATCAGTGTCTTTTTCTGTGTGACTTATTTCACTTAGAATCGTCGTACCTAAATCCACTCATCATGCTGCTACTAGCCTTATGACGTTGATTTCATGGCTGAGTGATATTCCTTTGTACATAAGGACCACAACTTCTTTATCCATTTTCCTCTTTCCTGGGATATTTAAGGTGTAACGAAGTGGAGGTTCTTGTCAACAGAGCAGCCCTAAACTTTGGGATGCCTGTGTCTTGCTGATTTTTAGTTTTCCCAATTTATACGCCCATAAGTGGAAGTGCCCTATGCTCTGTAAGCTGAGTTTTTTAGATGTTTCAGGACACACCGTACACTTCTCCAGGGTGGCTGTTGGCAATTTACATCCCGCCCATCAGCGTAGCAAGGCTCCCGTTTCTCCATGGCCTGTCCTGCATTTCTGGTTTTGACACTTTATTCAGCATGGCCCTTTTGACCGATGGGAAGCGAGACTTCTTTGTAGCGCTGATTTGCCTTTCCAGGTTGCTTGGTTGGCCAAAAAGGGCGTATGCGTTTTTTCCTGAATATATTCAGGAAAAAACGCATACGCCCTTTTTGGCCAAGGGCATCATTGTCGAGGTTTCGCCGCTTTTCCTGTGCTTTAAAGGCGATTCGAATCTACCTCCTGAAATCTGTTTCCTGCAATTCTGCCTTGCTTTCAAATCCTCTTCGTTGCCTTCCCTCGATATATTTGTGGACGAGAGTTATCATTTATAACTCTGCAGGTTTGTGAATTGCAGTGCCCCTGAGCTCCATTTTTCAACTCGCTTTCTTGAAGGCTGGCCGCAAAAGCGCAGGATTGCTTCAGGTCCTATTCTGGTTCCGGGCGCAGGCTGAGCCTGGGGTTAATTCTTCTTCCTGATGGGAAAATAGAGTGAGCTGTGCCTGTCCCAACACCTAGAGCTAGTCTCTCATTGGTTCCCCCTCTTCCCGTTCATCCTCAGGACAAATTGCAACCTGTACGGAACAGGAGGTTAAAGGTGCTGATTCTCCAAGGAGGGAGATTGCTAGTAAAGCGGCTGGAATGGCGAACCCGAGCCCAAGGAGATGAGAAATGAGGAGCGTTTTAGAAACGTTTCCCGATCACACGGTGTACCATCTTCTGGGTTTCTCATGCATGTTTTCGATGTAGGAAGATGCCCTTGAACCTGGAGATTTGGGACCCATGGGATGGGTACCACGCAGTATTCCTTTAAAGGGTCTGCGTTTGCTCCCCCAACCTCACCAAACCTCTCAGCCCCTGAGTGTCCACCCTTATGTCTCAATCACCTGTGGGTCTAGATATGGTCAATACAGGTGGCAACACAGCCCCTGAACGAATTTGGTAAGAATTTCTCTCTCTTTCACTGTCTTTGTTTCACGGGTTTTTAAAAGTAATTGATTTTTATAATGGGGTTTAGCTGCTTTTCACTGCTGTGTTTATGCTGCTTTACACCCACTAGACTCACTTACAGAGAGATATCAATACATAGGTTTTAAGATTCTTACTAGTCAGATATATTCTTGGGCGGTGAATAGGGTGTCTTGAGTCCACTTCACTGAGCAAGGAGTAGGTCTTGTCTATTACATATTGGGTTTATGGAACGGTATCTGAGCTAATTTGAAACCCTTGTTTTATGCATCACCCCATCTCACCTTTCCCGTTAAGCAGCCATAGTGTGTTTTCTAAACGTGTGACTCTGTTCTGTTTAGTAATTCAGTTCAAGTGTAGCGGTTTTTACATTCCCTCTATAAGTGATATCTTCTGATAAGTGTCTTTTTCTGTGTGACTTATTTCACTTAGAATCGTCGTACCTAAATCCACATATCATGCTGCTACTAGCCTTATGAGGTTGATTTCATGGCTGAGTGATATTCCATTGTACATAAGGACCACAACTTCTTTATCCATTTTTCTCTTTCCTGGGATATTTAAGGTGTAACGAAGTGGAGGTTCTTGTCAACAGAGCAGCCCTAAACTTTGGGATGCCTGTGTCTTGCTGATTTTTAGTTTTCCCAATTTATACGCCCATGAGTGGAAGTGCCCTATGCTCTGTAAGCTGAGTTTTTTAGATGTTTCAGGACACACCGTACACTTCTCCAGAGTGGCTGTTGGCAATTTACATCCCGCCCATCAGCGTAGCAAGGCTCCCATTTCTCCATGGCCTGTCCTGCATTTCTGGTTTTGACACTTTATTCAGCATGGCCCTTTTGACCGATGGGAAGCGAGACTTCTTTGTAGCGCTGATTTGCCTTTCCAGGTTGCTTGGTTGGCCAAAAAGGGCGTATGCGTTTTTTCCTGAATATATTCAGGAAAAAACGCATACGCCCTTTTTGGCCAAGGGCATCATTGTCGAGGTTTCGCCGCTTTTCCTGTGCTTTAAAGGCGATTCGAATCTACCTCCTGAAATCTGTTTCCTGCAATTGTGCCTTGCTTTCAAATCCTCTTCGTTGCCTTCCCTCGATATATTTGTGGACGAGAGTTATCATTTATAACTCTGCAGGTTTGTGAATTGCAGTGCCCCTGAGCTCCATTTTTCAACTCGCTTTCTTGAAGGCTGGCCGCAAAAGCGCAGGATTGCTTCAGGCCCTATTCTGGTTCCGGGCGCAGGCTGAGCCTGTGGTTAATTCTTCTTCCTGATGGGAAAATAGAGTGAGCTGTGCCTGTCCCAACACCTAGAGCTAGTCTCTCATTGGTTCCCCCTCTTCCCGTTCATCCTCAGGACAAACTGCAACCTGTACGGAACAGGAGGTTAAAGGTGCTGATTCTCCAAGGAGGGAGATTGCTAGTAAAGCGGCTGGAATGGCGAACCCGAGCACAAGGAGATGAGAAATGAGGTGCGTTTTAGAAACGTTTCCCGATCACACGGTGTACCATCTTCTGGGTTTCTCATGCATGTTTTCGATGTAGGAAGATGCCCTTGAACCTGGAGATTTGGGACCCATGGGATGGGTACCACGCAGTATTCCTTTAAAGGGTCTGCGTTTGCTCCCCCAACCTCACCAAACCTCTCAGCCCCTGAGTGTCCACCCTTATGTCTCAATCACCTGTGGGTCTAGGTATGGTCAATCCAGGTGGCATCACAGCCCCTGAACGAATTTGGTAAGAATTTCTCTCTGTTTCACTGTCTTTGTTTCACGGGTTTTTTAAAGTAATGGTTTTTTTTTTAATATAAGCAAATTTTTTTTTAAGATTTCTTTAGTGATTGATTGATTGATTGATTGCTATGTTGGGTCTTCGTTTCTGTGCTAGGGCTTTCTCCAGTTGTGGCAAGTGGGGGCCACTCTTCATCGCGGTGTGCGGGCCTCTCACTATTGTGGCCTCTCTTGTTGCGGAGCACAGGCTCCAGACGCGCAGGCTCAGTAGTTGTGGCTCACGGGCCTAGTTGCTCCACGGCATGTGGGATCTTCCCAGACCAGGGCTCGAACCCGTGTTTCCTGCATTAGCAGGCAGATTCTCAGACACTGCACAACCAGGGAAGCCCAGTAATTGATTTTTGTAATGGGGTTTAGCTGCTTTTCACTGCTGTGTTTATGCCGCTTTACATCCACAAGTCTCACTTACAGAGAGATATCAATACATAGGTTTTAACATTCTTACTAGTCAGATATATTCTTGGGCGGTGAATAAGGGGTGTTGAGTCCAGTTCACTGAGCAAGGAGTAGGTCTTGTCTATTACATATTGGGTTTATGGAACGGTATCTGAGCTAATTTGAAACCCTTGTTTTATGCATCACCCCACCTCTCCTTTCCCGTTAAGCAGCCATAGTGTGTTTTCTAAACGTGTGACTCTATTCTGTTTTGTAATTCAGTTCAAGTGTAGCGGTTTTTACATTCCCTCTATAAGTGATATCTTAGGATCAGTGTCTTTTTCTGTGTGACTTATTTCACTTAGAATCATCGTACCTAAATCCACTCATCATGCTGCTACTAGCCTTATGATGTTGATTTCATGGCTGAGTGATATTCCTTTGTACATAAGGACCACAACTTCTTTATCCATTTTCCTCTTTCCTGGGATATTTAAGGTGTAACGAAGTGGAGGTTCTTGTCAACAGAGCAGCCTTAAACTTTGGGGTGCCTGTGTCTTGCTGATTTTTAGTTTTCCCAATTTATACGCCCATGAGTGGAAGTGCCCTATGCTCTGTAAGCTGAGTTGTTTAGATGTTTCAGGACACACCGTACACTTCTCCAGAGTGGCTGTTGGCAATTTACATCCCGCCCATCAGCGTAGCAAGGCTCCCATTTCTCCATGGCCTGTCCTGCATTTCTGGTTTTGACACTTTATTCAGCATGGCCCTTTTGACCGATGGGAAGCGAGACTTCTTTGTAGCGCTGATTTGCCTTTCCAGGTTGCTTGGTTGGCCAAAAAGGGCGTATGCGTTTTTTCCTGAATATATTCAGGAAAAAACGCATACGCCCTTTTTGGCCAAGGGCATCATTGTCGAGGTTTCGCCGCTTTTCCTGTGCTTTAAAGGCGATTCGAATCTACCTCCTGAAATCTGTTTCCTGCAATTGTGCCTTGCTTTCAAATCCTCTTCGTTGCCTTCCCTCGATATATTTGTGGACGAGAGTTATCATTTATAACTCTGCAGGTTTGTGAATTGCAGTGCCCCTGAGCTCCATTTTTCAACTCGCTTTCTTGAAGGCTGGCCGCAAAAGCGCAGGATTGCTTCAGGCCCTATTCTGGTTCCGGGCGCAGGCTGAGCCTGTGGTTAATTCTTCTCTCTGATGGGAAAATAGAGTGAGCTGTGCCTGTCCCAACACCTAGAGCTAGTCTCTCATTGGTTCCCCCTCTTCCCGTTCATCCTCAGGACAAACTGCAACCTGTACGGAACAGGAGGTTAAAGGTGCTGATTCTCCAAGGAGGGAGATTGCTAGTAAAGCGGCTGGAATGGCGAACCCGAGCACAAGGAGATGAGAAATGAGGTGCGTTTTAGAAACGTTTCCCGATCACACGGTGTACCATCTTCTGGGTTTCTCATGCATGTTTTCGATGTAGGAAGATGCCCTTGAACCTGGAGATTTGGGACCCATGGGATGGGTACCACGCAGTATTCCTTTAAAGGGTCTGCGTTTGCTCCCCCAACCTCACCAAACCTCTCAGCCCCTGAGTGTCCACCCTTATGTCTCAATCACCTGTGGGTCTAGGTATGGTCAATCCAGGTGGCATCACAGCCCCTGAACGAATTTGGTAAGAATTTCTCTCTGTTTCACTGTCTTTGTTTCACGGGTTTTTTAAAGTAATGGTTTTTTTTTTAATATAAGCAAATTTTTTTTTAAGATTTCTTTAGTGATTGATTGATTGATTGATTGCTATGTTGGGTCTTCGTTTCTGTGCTAGGGCTTTCTCCAGTTGTGGCAAGTGGGGGCCACTCTTCATCGCGGTGTGCGGGCCTCTCACTATTGTGGCCTCTCTTGTTGCGGAGCACAGGCTCCAGACGCGCAGGCTCAGTAGTTGTGGCTCACGGGCCTAGTTGCTCCACGGCATGTGGGATCTTCCCAGACCAGGGCTCGAACCCGTGTTTCCTGCATTAGCAGGCAGATTCTCAGACACTGCACAACCAGGGAAGCCCAGTAATTGATTTTTGTAATGGGGTTTAGCTGCTTTTCACTGCTGTGTTTATGCCGCTTTACATCCACAAGTCTCACTTACAGAGAGATATCAATACATAGGTTTTAACATTCTTACTAGTCAGATATATTCTTGGGCGGTGAATAAGGGGTGTTGAGTCCAGTTCACTGAGCAAGGAGTAGGTCTTGTCTATTACATATTGGGTTTATGGAACGGTATCTGAGCTAATTTGAAACCCTTGTTTTATGCCTCACCCCACCTCTCCTTTCCCGTTAAGCAGCCATAGTGTGTTTTCTAAACGTGTGACTCTATTCTGTTTTGTAATTCAGTTCAAGTGTAGCGGTTTTTACATTCCCTCTATAAGTGATATCTTAGGATCAGTGTCTTTTTCTGTGTGACTTATTTCACTTAGAATCGTCGTACCTAAATCCACTCATCATGCTGCTACTAGCCTTATGATGTTGATTTCATGGCTGAGTGATATTCCTTTGTACATAAGGACCACAACTTCTTTATCCATTTTCCTCTTTCCTGGGATATTTAAGGTGTAACGAAGTGGAGGTTCTTGTCAACAGAGCAGCCTTAAACTTTGGGGTGCCTGTGTCTTGCTGATTTTTAGTTTTCCCAATTTATACGCCCATGAGTGGAAGTGCCCTATGCTCTGTAAGCTGAGTTGTTTAGATGTTTCAGGACACACCGTACACTTCTCCAGAGTGGCTGTTGGCAATTTACATCCCGCCCATCAGCGTAGCAAGGCTCCCGTTTCTCCATGGCCTGTCCTGCATTTCTGGTTTTGACACTTTATTCAGCATGGCCCTTTTGACCGATGGGAAGCGAGACTTCTTTGTAGCGCTGATTTGCCTTTCCAGGTTGCTTGGTTGGCCAAAAAGGGCGTATGCGTTTTTTCCGGAATATATTCAGGAAAAAACGCATACGCCCTTTTTGGCCAAGGGCATCATTGTCGAGGTTTCGCCGCTTTTCCTGTGCTTTAAAGGCGATTCGAATCTACCTCCTGAAATCTGTTTCCTGCAATGCTGCCTTGCTTTCAAATCCTCTTCGTTGCCTTCCCTCGATATATTTGTGGACGAGAGTTATCATTTACAACTCTGCAGGTTTGTGAATTGCAGTGCCCCTGAGCTCCATTTTTCAACTCGCTTTCTTGAAGGCTGGCCGCAAAAGCGCAGGATTGCTTCAGGCCCTATTCTGGTTCCGGGCGCAGGCTGAGCCTGTGGTTAATTCTTCTTCCTGATGGGAAAATAGAGTGAGCTGTGCCTGTCCCAACACCTAGAGCTAGTCTCTCATTGGTTCCCCCTCTTCCCGTTCATCCTCAGGACAAATTGCAACCTGTACGGAACAGGAGGTTAAAGGTGCTGATTCTCCAAGGAGGGAGATTGCTAGTAAAGCGGCTGGAATGGCGAACCCGAGCCCAAGGAGATCAGAAATGTGGAGCGTTTTAGAAACGTTTCCCGATCACACGGTGTACCATCTTCTGGGTTTCTGATGCATGTTTTCGATGTAGGAAGATGCCCTTGAACCTGGATATTTGGGACCCATGGGATGGGTACCACGCAGTATTCCTTTAAAGGGTCTGCGTTTGCTCCCCCAACCTCACCAAACCTCTCAGCCCCTGAGTGTCCACCCTTATGTCTCAATCAGCTGTGGGTCTAGATATGGTCAATACAGGTGGCATCACAGCCCCTGAACGAATTTGGTAAGAATTTCTCTCTCTTTCACTGTCTTCGTTTCACGGGTTTTTAAAAGTAATTGATTTTTATAATGGGGTTTAGCTGCTTTTCACTGCTGTGTTTATGCTGCTTTACACCCACTAGACTCACTTACAGAGAGATATCAATACATAGGTTTTAAGATTCTTACTAGTCAGATATATTCTTGGGCGGTCAATAGGGGGTCTTGAGTCCAGTTCACTGAGCAAGGAGTAGGTCTTGTCTATTACATATTGGGTTTATGGAACGGTATCTGAGCTAATTTGAAACCCTTGTTTTATGCATCACCCCATCTCACCTTTCCCGTTAAGCAGCCATAGTGTGTTTTCTAAACGTGTGACTCTGTTCTGTTTTGTAATTCAGTTCAAGTGTAGCGGTTTTTACATTGCCTCTATAAGTGATATCTTAGGATCAGTGTCTTTTTCTGTGTGACTTATTTCACTTAGAATCGTCGTACCTAAATCCACTCATCATGCTGCTACTAGCCTTATGACGTTGATTTCATGGCTGAGTGATATTCCTTTGTACATAAGGACCACAACTTCTTTATCCATTTTCCTCTTTCCTGGGATATTTAAGGTGTAACGAAGTGGAGGTTCTTGTCAACAGAGCAGCCCTAAACTTTGGGATGCCTGTGTCTTGCTGATTTTTAGTTTTCCCAATTTATACGCCCATAAGTGGAAGTGCCCTATGCTCTGTAAGCTGAGTTTTTTAGATGTTTCAGGACACACCGTACACTTCTCCAGGGTGGCTGTTGGCAATTTACATCCCGCCCATCAGCGTAGCAAGGCTCCCGTTTCTCCATGGCCTGTCCTGCATTTCTGGTTTTGACACTTTATTCAGCATGGCCCTTTTGACCGATGGGAAGCGAGACTTCTTTGTAGCGCTGATTTGCCTTTCCAGGTTGCTTGGTTGGCCAAAAAGGGCGTATGCGTTTTTTCCTGAATATATTCAGGAAAAAACGCATACGCCCTTTTTGGCCAAGGGCATCATTGTCGAGGTTTCGCCGCTTTTCCTGTGCTTTAAAGGCGATTCGAATCTACCTCCTGAAATCTGTTTCCTGCAATTCTGCCTTGCTTTCAAATCCTCTTCGTTGCCTTCCCTCGATATATTTGTGGACGAGAGTTATCATTTATAACTCTGCAGGTTTGTGAATTGCAGTGCCCCTGAGCTCCATTTTTCAACTCGCTTTCTTGAAGGCTGGCCGCAAAATCGCAGGATTGCTTCAGGTCCTATTCTGGTTCCGGGCGCAGGCTGAGCCTGGGGTTAATTCTTCTTCCTGATGGGAAAATAGAGTGAGCTGTGCCTGTCCCAACACCTAGAGCTAGTCTCTCATTGGTTCCCCCTCTTCCCGTTCATCCTCAGGACAAATTGCAACCTGTACGGAACAGGAGGTTAAAGGTGCTGATTCTCCAAGGAGGGAGATTGCTAGTAAAGCGGCTGGAATGGCGAACCCGAGCCCAAGGAGATGAGAAATGAGGAGCGTTTTAGAAACGTTTCCCGATCACACGGTGTACCATCTTCTGGGTTTCTCATGCATGTTTTCGATGTAGGAAGATGCCCTTGAACCTGGAGATTTGGGACCCATGGGATGGGTACCACGCAGTATTCCTTTAAAGGGTCTGCGTTTGCTCCCCCAACCTCACCAAACCTCTCAGCCCCTGAGTGTCCACCCTTATGTCTCAATCACCTGTGGGTCTAGATATGGTCAATACAGGTGGCAACACAGCCCCTGAACGAATTTGGTAAGAATTTCTCTCTCTTTCACTGTCTTTGTTTCACGGGTTTTTAAAAGTAATTGATTTTTATAATGGGGTTTAGCTGCTTTTCACTGCTGTGTTTATGCTGCTTTACACCCACTAGACTCACTTACAGAGAGATATCAATACATAGGTTTTAAGATTCTTACTAGTCAGATATATTCTTGGGCGGTGAATAGGGTGTCTTGAGTCCACTTCACTGAGCAAGGAGTAGGTCTTGTCTATTACATATTGGGTTTATGGAACGGTATCTGAGCTAATTTGAAACCCTTGTTTTATGCATCACCCCATCTCACCTTTCCCGTTAAGCAGCCATAGTGTGTTTTCTAAACGTGTGACTCTGTTCTGTTTAGTAATTCAGTTCAAGTGTAGCGGTTTTTACATTCCCTCTATAAGTGATATCTTCTGATAAGTGTCTTTTTCTGTGTGACTTATTTCACTTAGAATCGTCGTACCTAAATCCACATATCATGCTGCTACTAGCCTTATGAGGTTGATTTCATGGCTGAGTGATATTCCATTGTACATAAGGACCACAACTTCTTTATCCATTTTTCTCTTTCCTGGGATATTTAAGGTGTAACGAAGTGGAGGTTCTTGTCAACAGAGCAGCCCTAAACTTTGGGATGCCTGTGTCTTGCTGATTTTTAGTTTTCCCAATTTATACGCCCATGAGTGGAAGTGCCCTATGCTCTGTAAGCTGAGTTTTTTAGATGTTTCAGGACACACCGTACACTTCTCCAGAGTGGCTGTTGGCAATTTACATCCCGCCCATCAGCGTAGCAAGGCTCCCATTTCTCCATGGCCTGTCCTGCATTTCTGGTTTTGACACTTTATTCAGCATGGCCCTTTTGACCGATGGGAAGCGAGACTTCTTTGTAGCGCTGATTTGCCTTTCCAGGTTGCTTGGTTGGCCAAAAAGGGCGTATGCGTTTTTTCCTGAATATATTCAGGAAAAAACGCATACGCCCTTTTTGGCCAAGGGCATCATTGTCGAGGTTTCGCCGCTTTTCCTGTGCTTTAAAGGCGATTCGAATCTACCTCCTGAAATCTGTTTCCTGCAATTGTGCCTTGCTTTCAAATCCTCTTCGTTGCCTTCCCTCGATATATTTGTGGACGAGAGTTATCATTTATAACTCTGCAGGTTTGTGAATTGCAGTGCCCCTGAGCTCCATTTTTCAACTCGCTTTCTTGAAGGCTGGCCGCAAAAGCGCAGGATTGCTTCAGGCCCTATTCTGGTTCCGGGCGCAGGCTGAGCCTGTGGTTAATTCTTCTTCCTGATGGGAAAATAGAGTGAGCTGTGCCTGTCCCAACACCTAGAGCTAGTCTCTCATTGGTTCCCCCTCTTCCCGTTCATCCTCAGGACAAACTGCAACCTGTACGGAACAGGAGGTTAAAGGTGCTGATTCTCCAAGGAGGGAGATTGCTAGTAAAGCGGCTGGAATGGCGAACCCGAGCACAAGGAGATGAGAAATGAGGTGCGTTTTAGAAACGTTTCCCGATCACACGGTGTACCATCTTCTGGGTTTCTCATGCATGTTTTCGATGTAGGAAGATGCCCTTGAACCTGGAGATTTGGGACCCATGGGATGGGTACCACGCAGTATTCCTTTAAAGGGTCTGCGTTTGCTCCCCCAACCTCACCAAACCTCTCAGCCCCTGAGTGTCCACCCTTATGTCTCAATCACCTGTGGGTCTAGGTATGGTCAATCCAGGTGGCATCACAGCCCCTGAACGAATTTGGTAAGAATTTCTCTCTGTTTCACTGTCTTTGTTTCACGGGTTTTTTAAAGTAATGGTTTTTTTTTTAATATAAGCAAATTTTTTTTTAAGATTTCTTTAGTGATTGATTGATTGATTGATTGCTATGTTGGGTCTTCGTTTCTGTGCTAGGGCTTTCTCCAGTTGTGGCAAGTGGGGGCCACTCTTCATCGCGGTGTGCGGGCCTCTCACTATTGTGGCCTCTCTTGTTGCGGAGCACAGGCTCCAGACGCGCAGGCTCAGTAGTTGTGGCTCACGGGCCTAGTTGCTCCACGGCATGTGGGATCTTCCCAGACCAGGGCTCGAACCCGTGTTTCCTGCATTAGCAGGCAGATTCTCAGACACTGCACAACCAGGGAAGCCCAGTAATTGATTTTTGTAATGGGGTTTAGCTGCTTTTCACTGCTGTGTTTATGCCGCTTTACATCCACAAGTCTCACTTACAGAGAGATATCAATACATAGGTTTTAACATTCTTACTAGTCAGATATATTCTTGGGCGGTGAATAAGGGGTGTTGAGTCCAGTTCACTGAGCAAGGAGTAGGTCTTGTCTATTACATATTGGGTTTATGGAACGGTATCTGAGCTAATTTGAAACCCTTGTTTTATGCATCACCCCACCTCTCCTTTCCCGTTAAGCAGCCATAGTGTGTTTTCTAAACGTGTGACTCTATTCTGTTTTGTAATTCAGTTCAAGTGTAGCGGTTTTTACATTCCCTCTATAAGTGATATCTTAGGATCAGTGTCTTTTTCTGTGTGACTTATTTCACTTAGAATCATCGTACCTAAATCCACTCATCATGCTGCTACTAGCCTTATGATGTTGATTTCATGGCTGAGTGATATTCCTTTGTACATAAGGACCACAACTTCTTTATCCATTTTCCTCTTTCCTGGGATATTTAAGGTGTAACGAAGTGGAGGTTCTTGTCAACAGAGCAGCCTTAAACTTTGGGGTGCCTGTGTCTTGCTGATTTTTAGTTTTCCCAATTTATACGCCCATGAGTGGAAGTGCCCTATGCTCTGTAAGCTGAGTTGTTTAGATGTTTCAGGACACACCGTACACTTCTCCAGAGTGGCTGTTGGCAATTTACATCCCGCCCATCAGCGTAGCAAGGCTCCCATTTCTCCATGGCCTGTCCTGCATTTCTGGTTTTGACACTTTATTCAGCATGGCCCTTTTGACCGATGGGAAGCGAGACTTCTTTGTAGCGCTGATTTGCCTTTCCAGGTTGCTTGGTTGGCCAAAAAGGGCGTATGCGTTTTTTCCTGAATATATTCAGGAAAAAACGCATACGCCCTTTTTGGCCAAGGGCATCATTGTCGAGGTTTCGCCGCTTTTCCTGTGCTTTAAAGGCGATTCGAATCTACCTCCTGAAATCTGTTTCCTGCAATTGTGCCTTGCTTTCAAATCCTCTTCGTTGCCTTCCCTCGATATATTTGTGGACGAGAGTTATCATTTATAACTCTGCAGGTTTGTGAATTGCAGTGCCCCTGAGCTCCATTTTTCAACTCGCTTTCTTGAAGGCTGGCCGCAAAAGCGCAGGATTGCTTCAGGCCCTATTCTGGTTCCGGGCGCAGGCTGAGCCTGTGGTTAATTCTTCTCTCTGATGGGAAAATAGAGTGAGCTGTGCCTGTCCCAACACCTAGAGCTAGTCTCTCATTGGTTCCCCCTCTTCCCGTTCATCCTCAGGACAAACTGCAACCTGTACGGAACAGGAGGTTAAAGGTGCTGATTCTCCAAGGAGGGAGATTGCTAGTAAAGCGGCTGGAATGGCGAACCCGAGCACAAGGAGATGAGAAATGAGGTGCGTTTTAGAAACGTTTCCCGATCACACGGTGTACCATCTTCTGGGTTTCTCATGCATGTTTTCGATGTAGGAAGATGCCCTTGAACCTGGAGATTTGGGACCCATGGGATGGGTACCACGCAGTATTCCTTTAAAGGGTCTGCGTTTGCTCCCCCAACCTCACCAAACCTCTCAGCCCCTGAGTGTCCACCCTTATGTCTCAATCACCTGTGGGTCTAGGTATGGTCAATCCAGGTGGCATCACAGCCCCTGAACGAATTTGGTAAGAATTTCTCTCTGTTTCACTGTCTTTGTTTCACGGGTTTTTTAAAGTAATGGTTTTTTTTTTAATATAAGCAAATTTTTTTTTAAGATTTCTTTAGTGATTGATTGATTGATTGATTGCTATGTTGGGTCTTCGTTTCTGTGCTAGGGCTTTCTCCAGTTGTGGCAAGTGGGGGCCACTCTTCATCGCGGTGTGCGGGCCTCTCACTATTGTGGCCTCTCTTGTTGCGGAGCACAGGCTCCAGACGCGCAGGCTCAGTAGTTGTGGCTCACGGGCCTAGTTGCTCCACGGCATGTGGGATCTTCCCAGACCAGGGCTCGAACCCGTGTTTCCTGCATTAGCAGGCAGATTCTCAGACACTGCACAACCAGGGAAGCCCAGTAATTGATTTTTGTAATGGGGTTTAGCTGCTTTTCACTGCTGTGTTTATGCCGCTTTACATCCACAAGTCTCACTTACAGAGAGATATCAATACATAGGTTTTAACATTCTTACTAGTCAGATATATTCTTGGGCGGTGAATAAGGGGTGTTGAGTCCAGTTCACTGAGCAAGGAGTAGGTCTTGTCTATTACATATTGGGTTTATGGAACGGTATCTGAGCTAATTTGAAACCCTTGTTTTATGCCTCACCCCACCTCTCCTTTCCCGTTAAGCAGCCATAGTGTGTTTTCTAAACGTGTGACTCTATTCTGTTTTGTAATTCAGTTCAAGTGTAGCGGTTTTTACATTCCCTCTATAAGTGATATCTTAGGATCAGTGTCTTTTTCTGTGTGACTTATTTCACTTAGAATCGTCGTACCTAAATCCACTCATCATGCTGCTACTAGCCTTATGATGTTGATTTCATGGCTGAGTGATATTCCTTTGTACATAAGGACCACAACTTCTTTATCCATTTTCCTCTTTCCTGGGATATTTAAGGTGTAACGAAGTGGAGGTTCTTGTCAACAGAGCAGCCTTAAACTTTGGGGTGCCTGTGTCTTGCTGATTTTTAGTTTTCCCAATTTATACGCCCATGAGTGGAAGTGCCCTATGCTCTGTAAGCTGAGTTGTTTAGATGTTTCAGGACACACCGTACACTTCTCCAGAGTGGCTGTTGGCAATTTACATCCCGCCCATCAGCGTAGCAAGGCTCCCGTTTCTCCATGGCCTGTCCTGCATTTCTGGTTTTGACACTTTATTCAGCATGGCCCTTTTGACCGATGGGAAGCGAGACTTCTTTGTAGCGCTGATTTGCCTTTCCAGGTTGCTTGGTTGGCCAAAAAGGGCGTATGCGTTTTTTCCGGAATATATTCAGGAAAAAACGCATACGCCCTTTTTGGCCAAGGGCATCATTGTCGAGGTTTCGCCGCTTTTCCTGTGCTTTAAAGGCGATTCGAATCTACCTCCTGAAATCTGTTTCCTGCAATGCTGCCTTGCTTTCAAATCCTCTTCGTTGCCTTCCCTCGATATATTTGTGGACGAGAGTTATCATTTACAACTCTGCAGGTTTGTGAATTGCAGTGCCCCTGAGCTCCATTTTTCAACTCGCTTTCTTGAAGGCTGGCCGCAAAAGCGCAGGATTGCTTCAGGCCCTATTCTGGTTCCGGGCGCAGGCTGAGCCTGTGGTTAATTCTTCTTCCTGATGGGAAAATAGAGTGAGCTGTGCCTGTCCCAACACCTAGAGCTAGTCTCTCATTGGTTCCCCCTCTTCCCGTTCATCCTCAGGACAAATTGCAACCTGTACGGAACAGGAGGTTAAAGGTGCTGATTCTCCAAGGAGGGAGATTGCTAGTAAAGCGGCTGGAATGGCGAACCCGAGCCCAAGGAGATCAGAAATGTGGAGCGTTTTAGAAACGTTTCCCGATCACACGGTGTACCATCTTCTGGGTTTCTGATGCATGTTTTCGATGTAGGAAGATGCCCTTGAACCTGGATATTTGGGACCCATGGGATGGGTACCACGCAGTATTCCTTTAAAGGGTCTGCGTTTGCTCCCCCAACCTCACCAAACCTCTCAGCCCCTGAGTGTCCACCCTTATGTCTCAATCAGCTGTGGGTCTAGATATGGTCAATACAGGTGGCATCACAGCCCCTGAACGAATTTGGTAAGAATTTCTCTCTCTTTCACTGTCTTCGTTTCACGGGTTTTTAAAAGTAATTGATTTTTATAATGGGGTTTAGCTGCTTTTCACTGCTGTGTTTATGCTGCTTTACACCCACTAGACTCACTTACAGAGAGATATCAATACATAGGTTTTAAGATTCTTACTAGTCAGATATATTCTTGGGCGGTCAATAGGGGGTCTTGAGTCCAGTTCACTGAGCAAGGAGTAGGTCTTGTCTATTACATATTGGGTTTATGGAACGGTATCTGAGCTAATTTGAAACCCTTGTTTTATGCATCACCCCATCTCACCTTTCCCGTTAAGCAGCCATAGTGTGTTTTCTAAACGTGTGACTCTGTTCTGTTTTGTAATTCAGTTCAAGTGTAGCGGTTTTTACATTGCCTCTATAAGTGATATCTTAGGATCAGTGTCTTTTTCTGTGTGACTTATTTCACTTAGAATCGTCGTACCTAAATCCACTCATCATGCTGCTACTAGCCTTATGACGTTGATTTCATGGCTGAGTGATATTCCTTTGTACATAAGGACCACAACTTCTTTATCCATTTTCCTCTTTCCTGGGATATTTAAGGTGTAACGAAGTGGAGGTTCTTGTCAACAGAGCAGCCCTAAACTTTGGGATGCCTGTGTCTTGCTGATTTTTAGTTTTCCCAATTTATACGCCCATAAGTGGAAGTGCCCTATGCTCTGTAAGCTGAGTTTTTTAGATGTTTCAGGACACACCGTACACTTCTCCAGGGTGGCTGTTGGCAATTTACATCCCGCCCATCAGCGTAGCAAGGCTCCCGTTTCTCCATGGCCTGTCCTGCATTTCTGGTTTTGACACTTTATTCAGCATGGCCCTTTTGACCGATGGGAAGCGAGACTTCTTTGTAGCGCTGATTTGCCTTTCCAGGTTGCTTGGTTGGCCAAAAAGGGCGTATGCGTTTTTTCCTGAATATATTCAGGAAAAAACGCATACGCCCTTTTTGGCCAAGGGCATCATTGTCGAGGTTTCGCCGCTTTTCCTGTGCTTTAAAGGCGATTCGAATCTACCTCCTGAAATCTGTTTCCTGCAATTCTGCCTTGCTTTCAAATCCTCTTCGTTGCCTTCCCTCGATATATTTGTGGACGAGAGTTATCATTTATAACTCTGCAGGTTTGTGAATTGCAGTGCCCCTGAGCTCCATTTTTCAACTCGCTTTCTTGAAGGCTGGCCGCAAAAGCGCAGGATTGCTTCAGGTCCTATTCTGGTTCCGGGCGCAGGCTGAGCCTGGGGTTAATTCTTCTTCCTGATGGGAAAATAGAGTGAGCTGTGCCTGTCCCAACACCTAGAGCTAGTCTCTCATTGGTTCCCCCTCTTCCCGTTCATCCTCAGGACAAATTGCAACCTGTACGGAACAGGAGGTTAAAGGTGCTGATTCTCCAAGGAGGGAGATTGCTAGTAAAGCGGCTGGAATGGCGAACCCGAGCCCAAGGAGATGAGAAATGAGGAGCGTTTTAGAAACGTTTCCCGATCACACGGTGTACCATCTTCTGGGTTTCTCATGCATGTTTTCGATGTAGGAAGATGCCCTTGAACCTGGAGATTTGGGACCCATGGGATGGGTACCACGCAGTATTCCTTTAAAGGGTCTGCGTTTGCTCCCCCAACCTCACCAAACCTCTCAGCCCCTGAGTGTCCACCCTTATGTCTCAATCACCTGTGGGTCTAGATATGGTCAATACAGGTGGCAACACAGCCCCTGAACGAATTTGGTAAGAATTTCTCTCTCTTTCACTGTCTTTGTTTCACGGGTTTTTAAAAGTAATTGATTTTTATAATGGGGTTTAGCTGCTTTTCACTGCTGTGTTTATGCTGCTTTACACCCACTAGACTCACTTACAGAGAGATATCAATACATAGGTTTTAAGATTCTTACTAGTCAGATATATTCTTGGGCGGTGAATAGGGTGTCTTGAGTCCACTTCACTGAGCAAGGAGTAGGTCTTGTCTATTACATATTGGGTTTATGGAACGGTATCTGAGCTAATTTGAAACCCTTGTTTTATGCATCACCCCATCTCACCTTTCCCGTTAAGCAGCCATAGTGTGTTTTCTAAACGTGTGACTCTGTTCTGTTTAGTAATTCAGTTCAAGTGTAGCGGTTTTTACATTCCCTCTATAAGTGATATCTTCTGATAAGTGTCTTTTTCTGTGTGACTTATTTCACTTAGAATCGTCGTACCTAAATCCACATATCATGCTGCTACTAGCCTTATGAGGTTGATTTCATGGCTGAGTGATATTCCATTGTACATAAGGACCACAACTTCTTTATCCATTTTTCTCTTTCCTGGGATATTTAAGGTGTAACGAAGTGGAGGTTCTTGTCAACAGAGCAGCCCTAAACTTTGGGATGCCTGTGTCTTGCTGATTTTTAGTTTTCCCAATTTATACGCCCATGAGTGGAAGTGCCCTATGCTCTGTAAGCTGAGTTTTTTAGATGTTTCAGGACACACCGTACACTTCTCCAGAGTGGCTGTTGGCAATTTACATCCCGCCCATCAGCGTAGCAAGGCTCCCATTTCTCCATGGCCTGTCCTGCATTTCTGGTTTTGACACTTTATTCAGCATGGCCCTTTTGACCGATGGGAAGCGAGACTTCTTTGTAGCGCTGATTTGCCTTTCCAGGTTGCTTGGTTGGCCAAAAAGGGCGTATGCGTTTTTTCCTGAATATATTCAGGAAAAAACGCATACGCCCTTTTTGGCCAAGGGCATCATTGTCGAGGTTTCGCCGCTTTTCCTGTGCTTTAAAGGCGATTCGAATCTACCTCCTGAAATCTGTTTCCTGCAATTGTGCCTTGCTTTCAAATCCTCTTCGTTGCCTTCCCTCGATATATTTGTGGACGAGAGTTATCATTTATAACTCTGCAGGTTTGTGAATTGCAGTGCCCCTGAGCTCCATTTTTCAACTCGCTTTCTTGAAGGCTGGCCGCAAAAGCGCAGGATTGCTTCAGGCCCTATTCTGGTTCCGGGCGCAGGCTGAGCCTGTGGTTAATTCTTCTTCCTGATGGGAAAATAGAGTGAGCTGTGCCTGTCCCAACACCTAGAGCTAGTCTCTCATTGGTTCCCCCTCTTCCCGTTCATCCTCAGGACAAACTGCAACCTGTACGGAACAGGAGGTTAAAGGTGCTGATTCTCCAAGGAGGGAGATTGCTAGTAAAGCGGCTGGAATGGCGAACCCGAGCACAAGGAGATGAGAAATGAGGTGCGTTTTAGAAACGTTTCCCGATCACACGGTGTACCATCTTCTGGGTTTCTCATGCATGTTTTCGATGTAGGAAGATGCCCTTGAACCTGGAGATTTGGGACCCATGGGATGGGTACCACGCAGTATTCCTTTAAAGGGTCTGCGTTTGCTCCCCCAACCTCACCAAACCTCTCAGCCCCTGAGTGTCCACCCTTATGTCTCAATCACCTGTGGGTCTAGGTATGGTCAATCCAGGTGGCATCACAGCCCCTGAACGAATTTGGTAAGAATTTCTCTCTGTTTCACTGTCTTTGTTTCACGGGTTTTTTAAAGTAATGGTTTTTTTTTTAATATAAGCAAATTTTTTTTTAAGATTTCTTTAGTGATTGATTGATTGATTGATTGCTATGTTGGGTCTTCGTTTCTGTGCTAGGGCTTTCTCCAGTTGTGGCAAGTGGGGGCCACTCTTCATCGCGGTGTGCGGGCCTCTCACTATTGTGGCCTCTCTTGTTGCGGAGCACAGGCTCCAGACGCGCAGGCTCAGTAGTTGTGGCTCACGGGCCTAGTTGCTCCACGGCATGTGGGATCTTCCCAGACCAGGGCTCGAACCCGTGTTTCCTGCATTAGCAGGCAGATTCTCAGACACTGCACAACCAGGGAAGCCCAGTAATTGATTTTTGTAATGGGGTTTAGCTGCTTTTCACTGCTGTGTTTATGCCGCTTTACATCCACAAGTCTCACTTACAGAGAGATATCAATACATAGGTTTTAACATTCTTACTAGTCAGATATATTCTTGGGCGGTGAATAAGGGGTGTTGAGTCCAGTTCACTGAGCAAGGAGTAGGTCTTGTCTATTACATATTGGGTTTATGGAACGGTATCTGAGCTAATTTGAAACCCTTGTTTTATGCATCACCCCACCTCTCCTTTCCCGTTAAGCAGCCATAGTGTGTTTTCTAAACGTGTGACTCTATTCTGTTTTGTAATTCAGTTCAAGTGTAGCGGTTTTTACATTCCCTCTATAAGTGATATCTTAGGATCAGTGTCTTTTTCTGTGTGACTTATTTCACTTAGAATCATCGTACCTAAATCCACTCATCATGCTGCTACTAGCCTTATGATGTTGATTTCATGGCTGAGTGATATTCCTTTGTACATAAGGACCACAACTTCTTTATCCATTTTCCTCTTTCCTGGGATATTTAAGGTGTAACGAAGTGGAGGTTCTTGTCAACAGAGCAGCCTTAAACTTTGGGGTGCCTGTGTCTTGCTGATTTTTAGTTTTCCCAATTTATACGCCCATGAGTGGAAGTGCCCTATGCTCTGTAAGCTGAGTTGTTTAGATGTTTCAGGACACACCGTACACTTCTCCAGAGTGGCTGTTGGCAATTTACATCCCGCCCATCAGCGTAGCAAGGCTCCCATTTCTCCATGGCCTGTCCTGCATTTCTGGTTTTGACACTTTATTCAGCATGGCCCTTTTGACCGATGGGAAGCGAGACTTCTTTGTAGCGCTGATTTGCCTTTCCAGGTTGCTTGGTTGGCCAAAAAGGGCGTATGCGTTTTTTCCTGAATATATTCAGGAAAAAACGCATACGCCCTTTTTGGCCAAGGGCATCATTGTCGAGGTTTCGCCGCTTTTCCTGTGCTTTAAAGGCGATTCGAATCTACCTCCTGAAATCTGTTTCCTGCAATTGTGCCTTGCTTTCAAATCCTCTTCGTTGCCTTCCCTCGATATATTTGTGGACGAGAGTTATCATTTATAACTCTGCAGGTTTGTGAATTGCAGTGCCCCTGAGCTCCATTTTTCAACTCGCTTTCTTGAAGGCTGGCCGCAAAAGCGCAGGATTGCTTCAGGCCCTATTCTGGTTCCGGGCGCAGGCTGAGCCTGTGGTTAATTCTTCTCTCTGATGGGAAAATAGAGTGAGCTGTGCCTGTCCCAACACCTAGAGCTAGTCTCTCATTGGTTCCCCCTCTTCCCGTTCATCCTCAGGACAAACTGCAACCTGTACGGAACAGGAGGTTAAAGGTGCTGATTCTCCAAGGAGGGAGATTGCTAGTAAAGCGGCTGGAATGGCGAACCCGAGCACAAGGAGATGAGAAATGAGGTGCGTTTTAGAAACGTTTCCCGATCACACGGTGTACCATCTTCTGGGTTTCTCATGCATGTTTTCGATGTAGGAAGATGCCCTTGAACCTGGAGATTTGGGACCCATGGGATGGGTACCACGCAGTATTCCTTTAAAGGGTCTGCGTTTGCTCCCCCAACCTCACCAAACCTCTCAGCCCCTGAGTGTCCACCCTTATGTCTCAATCACCTGTGGGTCTAGGTATGGTCAATCCAGGTGGCATCACAGTCCCTGAACGAATTTGGTAAGAATTTCTCTCTCTTTCACTGTCTTCGTTTCACGGGTTTTTAAAAGTAATTGATTTTTATAATGGGGTTTAGCTGCTTTTCACTGCTGTGTTTATGCTGCTTTACACCCACTAGACTCACTTACAGAGAGATATCAATACATAGGTTTTAAGATTCTTACTAGTCAGATATATTCTTGGGCGGTGAATAGGGGGTCTTGAGTCCAGTTCACTGAGCAAGGAGTAGGTCTTGTCTATTACATATTGGGTTTATGGAACGGTATCTGAGCTAATTTGAAACCCTTGTTTTATGCATCACCCCATCTCACCTTTCCCGTTAAGCAGCCATAGTGTGTTTTCTAAACGTGTGACTCTGTTCTGTTTTGTAATTCAGTTCAAGTGTAGCGGTTTTTACATTGCCTCTATAAGTGATATCTTAGGATCAGTGTCTTTTTCTGTGTGACTTATTTCACTTAGAATCGTCGTACCTAAATCCACTCATCATGCTGCTACTAGCCTTATGACGTTGATTTCATGGCTGAGTGATATTCCTTTGTACATAAGGACCACAACTTCTTTATCCATTTTCCTCTTTCCTGGGATATTTAAGGTGTAACGAAGTGGAGGTTCTTGTCAACAGAGCAGCCCTAAACTTTGGGATGCCTGTGTCTTGCTGATTTTTAGTTTTCCCAATTTATACGCCCATAAGTGGAAGTGCCCTATGCTCTGTAAGCTGAGTTTTTTAGATGTTTCAGGACACACCGTACACTTCTCCAGGGTGGCTGTTGGCAATTTACATCCCGCCCATCAGCGTAGCAAGGCTCCCGTTTCTCCATGGCCTGTCCTGCATTTCTGGTTTTGACACTTTATTCAGCATGGCCCTTTTGACCGATGGGAAGCGAGACTTCTTTGTAGCGCTGATTTGCCTTTCCAGGTTGCTTGGTTGGCCAAAAAGGGCGTATGCGTTTTTTCCTGAATATATTCAGGAAAAAACGCATACGCCCTTTTTGGCCAAGGGCATCATTGTCGAGGTTTCGCCGCTTTTCCTGTGCTTTAAAGGCGATTCGAATCTACCTCCTGAAATCTGTTTCCTGCAATTGTGCCTTGCTTTCAAATCCTCTTCGTTGCCTTCCCTCGATATATTTGTGGACGAGAGTTATCATTTATAACTCTGCAGGTTTGTGAATTGCAGTGCCCCTGAGCTCCATTTTTCAACTCGCTTTCTTGAAGGCTGGCCGCAAAAGCGCAGGATTGCTTCAGGCCCTATTCTGGTTCCGGGCGCAGGCTGAGCCTGTGGTTAATTCTTCTTCCTGATGGGAAAATAGAGTGAGCTGTGCCTGTCCCAACACCTAGAGCTTGTCTCTCATTGGTTCCCCCTCTTCCCGTTCATCCTCAGGACAAATTGCAACCTGTACGGAACAGGAGGTTAAAGGTGCTGATTCTCCAAGGAGGGAGATTGCTAGTAAAGCGGCTGGAATGGCGAACCCGAGCACAAGGAGATGAGAAATGAGGTGCGTTTTAGAAACGTTTCCCGATCACACGGTGTACCATCTTCTGGGTTTCTCATGCATGTTTTCGATGTAGGAAGATGCCCTTGAACCTGGAGATTTGGGACCCATGGGATGGGTACCACGCAGTATTCCTTTAAAGGGTCTGCGTTTGCTCCCCCAACCTCACCAAACCTCTCAGCCCCTGAGTGTCCACCCTTATGTCTCAATCACCTGTGGGTCTAGGTATGGTCAATCCAGGTGGCATCACAGCCCCTGAACGAATTTGGTAAGAATTTCTCTCTGTTTCACTGTCTTTGTTTCACGGGTTTTTTAAAGTAATGGTTTTTTTTTTAATATAAGCAAATTTTTTTTTAAGATTTCTTTAGTGATTGATTGATTGATTGATTGCTATGTTGGGTCTTCGTTTCTGTGCTAGGGCTTTCTCCAGTTGTGGCAAGTGGGGGCCACTCTTCATCGCGGTGTGCGGGCCTCTCACTATTGTGGCCTCTCTTGTTGCGGAGCACAGGCTCCAGACGCGCAGGCTCAGTAGTTGTGGCTCACGGGCCTAGTTGCTCCACGGCATGTGGGATCTTCCCAGACCAGGGCTCGAACCCGTGTTTCCTGCATTAGCAGGCAGATTCTCAGACACTGCACAACCAGGGAAGCCCAGTAATTGATTTTTGTAATGGGGTTTAGCTGCTTTTCACTGCTGTGTTTATGCCGCTTTACATCCACAAGTCTCACTTACAGAGAGATATCAATACATAGGTTTTAACATTCTTACTAGTCAGATATATTCTTGGGCGGTGAATAAGGGGTGTTGAGTCCAGTTCACTGAGCAAGGAGTAGGTCTTGTCTATTACATATTGGGTTTATGGAACGGTATCTGAGCTAATTTGAAACCCTTGTTTTATGCATCACCCCACCTCTCCTTTCCCGTTAAGCAGCCATAGTGTGTTTTCTAAACGTGTGACTCTATTCTGTTTTGTAATTCAGTTCAAGTGTAGCGGTTTTTACATTCCCTCTATAAGTGATATCTTAGGATCAGTGTCTTTTTCTGTGTGACTTATTTCACTTAGAATCGTCGTACCTAAATCCACTCATCATGCTGCTACTAGCCTTATGATGTTGATTTCATGGCTGAGTGATATTCCTTTGTACATAAGGACCACAACTTCTTTATCCATTTTCCTCTTTCCTGGGATATTTAAGGTGTAACGAAGTGGAGGTTCTTGTCAACAGAGCAGCCTTAAACTTTGGGGTGCCTGTGTCTTGCTGATTTTTAGTTTTCCCAATTTATACGCCCATGAGTGGAAGTGCCCTATGCTCTGTAAGCTGAGTTGTTTAGATGTTTCAGGACACACCGTACACTTCTCCAGAGTGGCTGTTGGCAATTTACATCCCGCCCATCAGCGTAGCAAGGCTCCCGTTTCTCCATGGCCTGTCCTGCATTTCTGGTTTTGACACTTTATTCAGCATGGCCCTTTTGACCGATGGGAAGCGAGACTTCTTTGTAGCGCTGATTTGCCTTTCCAGGTTGCTTGGTTGGCCAAAAAGGGCGTATGCGTTTTTTCCGGAATATATTCAGGAAAAAACGCATACGCCCTTTTTGGCCAAGGGCATCATTGTCGAGGTTTCGCCGCTTTTCCTGTGCTTTAAAGGCGATTCGAATCTACCTCCTGAAATCTGTTTCCTGCAATGCTGCCTTGCTTTCAAATCCTCTTCGTTGCCTTCCCTCGATATATTTGTGGACGAGAGTTATCATTTACAACTCTGCAGGTTTGTGAATTGCAGTGCCCCTGAGCTCCATTTTTCAACTCGCTTTCTTGAAGGCTGGCCGCAAAAGCGCAGGATTGCTTCAGGCCCTATTCTGGTTCCGGGCGCAGGCTGAGCCTGTGGTTAATTCTTCTTCCTGATGGGAAAATAGAGTGAGCTGTGCCTGTCCCAACACCTAGAGCTAGTCTCTCATTGGTTCCCCCTCTTCCCGTTCATCCTCAGGACAAATTGCAACCTGTACGGAACAGGAGGTTAAAGGTGCTGATTCTCCAAGGAGGGAGATTGCTAGTAAAGCGGCTGGAATGGCGAACCCGAGCCCAAGGAGATCAGAAATGTGGAGCGTTTTAGAAACGTTTCCCGATCACACGGTGTACCATCTTCTGGGTTTCTGATGCATGTTTTCGATGTAGGAAGATGCCCTTGAACCTGGATATTTGGGACCCATGGGATGGGTACCACGCAGTATTCCTTTAAAGGGTCTGCGTTTGCTCCCCCAACCTCACCAAACCTCTCAGCCCCTGAGTGTCCACCCTTATGTCTCAATCAGCTGTGGGTCTAGATATGGTCAATACAGGTGGCATCACAGCCCCTGAACGAATTTGGTAAGAATTTCTCTCTCTTTCACTGTCTTCGTTTCACGGGTTTTTAAAAGTAATTGATTTTTATAATGGGGTTTAGCTGCTTTTCACTGCTGTGTTTATGCTGCTTTACACCCACTAGACTCACTTACAGAGAGATATCAATACATAGGTTTTAAGATTCTTACTAGTCAGATATATTCTTGGGCGGTCAATAGGGGGTCTTGAGTCCAGTTCACTGAGCAAGGAGTAGGTCTTGTCTATTACATATTGGGTTTATGGAACGGTATCTGAGCTAATTTGAAACCCTTGTTTTATGCATCACCCCATCTCACCTTTCCCGTTAAGCAGCCATAGTGTGTTTTCTAAACGTGTGACTCTGTTCTGTTTTGTAATTCAGTTCAAGTGTAGCGGTTTTTACATTGCCTCTATAAGTGATATCTTAGGATCAGTGTCTTTTTCTGTGTGACTTATTTCACTTAGAATCGTCGTACCTAAATCCACTCATCATGCTGCTACTAGCCTTATGACGTTGATTTCATGGCTGAGTGATATTCCTTTGTACATAAGGACCACAACTTCTTTATCCATTTTCCTCTTTCCTGGGATATTTAAGGTGTAACGAAGTGGAGGTTCTTGTCAACAGAGCAGCCCTAAACTTTGGAGTGCCTGTGTCTTGCTGATTTTTAGTTTTCCCAATTTATACGCCCATGAGTGGAAGTGCCCTATGCTCTGTAAGCTGAGTTGTTTAGATGTTTCAGGACACACCGTACACTTCTCCAGAGTGGCTGTTGGCAATTTACATCCCGCCCATCAGCGTAGCAAGGCTCCCGTTTCTCCATGGCCTGTCCTGCATTTCTGGTTTTGACACTTTATTCAGCATGGCCCTTTTGACCGATGGGAAGCGAGACTTCTTTGTAGCGCTGATTTGCCTTTCCAGGTTGCTTGGTTGGCCAAAAAGGGCGTATGCGTTTTTTCCGGAATATATTCAGGAAAAAACGCATACGCCCTTTTTGGCCAAGGGCATCATTGTCGAGGTTTCGCCGCTTTTCCTGTGCTTTAAAGGCGATTCGAATCTACCTCCTGAAATCTGTTTCCTGCAATGCTGCCTTGCTTTCAAATCCTCTTCGTTGCCTTCCCTCGATATATTTGTGGACGAGAGTTATCATTTACAACTCTGCAGGTTTGTGAATTGCAGTGCCCCTGAGCTCCATTTTTCAACTCGCTTTCTTGAAGGCTGGCCGCAAAAGCGCAGGATTGCTTCAGGCCCTATTCTGGTTCCGGGCGCAGGCTGAGCCTGTGGTTAATTCTTCTTCCTGATGGGAAAATAGAGTGAGCTGTGCCTGTCCCAACACCTAGAGCTAGTCTCTCATTGGTTCCCCCTCTTCCCGTTCATCCTCAGGACAAATTGCAACCTGTACGGAACAGGAGGTTAAAGGTGCTGATTCTCCAAGGAGGGAGATTGCTAGTAAAGCGGCTGGAATGGCGAACCCGAGCCCAAGGAGATCAGAAATGTGGAGCGTTTTAGAAACGTTTCCCGATCACACGGTGTACCATCTTCTGGGTTTCTGATGCATGTTTTCGATGTAGGAAGATGCCCTTGAACCTGGATATTTGGGACCCATGGGATGGGTACCACGCAGTATTCCTTTAAAGGGTCTGCGTTTGCTCCCCCAACCTCACCAAACCTCTCAGCCCCTGAGTGTCCACCCTTATGTCTCAATCAGCTGTGGGTCTAGATATGGTCAATACAGGTGGCATCACAGCCCCTGAACGAATTTGGTAAGAATTTCTCTCTCTTTCACTGTCTTCGTTTCACGGGTTTTTAAAAGTAATTGATTTTTATAATGGGGTTTAGCTGCTTTTCACTGCTGTGTTTATGCTGCTTTACACCCACTAGACTCACTTACAGAGAGATATCAATACATAGGTTTTAAGATTCTTACTAGTCAGATATATTCTTGGGCGGTCAATAGGGGATCTTGAGTCCAGTTCACTGAGCAAGGAGTAGGTCTTGTCTATTACATATTGGGTTTATGGAACGGTATCTGAGCTAATTTGAAACCCTTGTTTTATGCATCACCCCATCTCACCTTTCCCGTTAAGCAGCCATAGTGTGTTTTCTAAACGTGTGACTCTGTTCTGTTTTGTAATTCAGTTCAAGTGTAGCGGTTTTTACATTGCCTCTATAAGTGATATCTTAGGATCAGTGTCTTTTTCTGTGTGACTTATTTCACTTAGAATCGTCGTACCTAAATCCACTCATCATGCTGCTACTAGCCTTATGACGTTGATTTCATGGCTGAGTGATATTCCTTTGTACATAAGGACCACAACTTCTTTATCCATTTTCCTCTTTCCTGGGATATTTAAGGTGTAACGAAGTGGAGGTTCTTGTCAACAGAGCAGCCCTAAACTTTGGGATGCCTGTGTCTTGCTGATTTTTAGTTTTCCCAATTTATACGCCCATAAGTGGAAGTGCCCTATGCTCTGTAAGCTGAGTTTTTTAGATGTTTCAGGACACACCGTACACTTCTCCAGGGTGGCTGTTGGCAATTTACATCCCGCCCATCAGCGTAGCAAGGCTCCCGTTTCTCCATGGCCTGTCCTGCATTTCTGGTTTTGACACTTTATTCAGCATGGCCCTTTTGACCGATGGGAAGCGAGACTTCTTTGTAGCGCTGATTTGCCTTTCCAGGTTGCTTGGTTGGCCAAAAAGGGCGTATGCGTTTTTTCCTGAATATATTCAGGAAAAAACGCATACGCGCTTTTTGGCCAAGGGCATCATTGTCGAGGTTTCGCCGCTTTTCCTGTGCTTTAAAGGCGATTCGAATCTACCTCCTGAAATCTGTTTCCTGCAATTGTGCCTTGCTTTCAAATCCTCTTCGTTGCCTTCCCTCGATATATTTGTGGACGAGAGTTATCATTTATAACTCTGCAGGTTTGTGAATTGCAGTGCCCCTGAGCTCCATTTTTCAACTCGCTTTCTTGAAGGCTGGCCGCAAAAGCGCAGGATTGCTTCAGGCCCTATTCTGGTTCCGGGCGCAGGCTGAGCCTGTGGTTAATTCTTCTTCCTGATGGGAAAATAGAGTGAGCTGTGCCTGTCCCAACACCTAGAGCTAGTCTCTCATTGGTTTCCCCTCTTCCCGTTCATCCTCAGGACAAACTGCAACCTGTACGGAACAGGAGGTTAAAGGTGCTGATTCTCCAAGGAGGGAGATTGCTAGTAAAGCGGCTGGAATGGCGAACCCGAGCACAAGGAGATGAGAAATGAGGTGCGTTTTAGAAACGTTTCCCGATCACACGGTGTACCATCTTCTGGGTTTCTCATGCATGTTTTCGATGTAGGAAGATGCCCTTGAACCTGGAGATTTGGGACCCATGGGATGGGTACCACGCAGTATTCCTTTAAAGGGTCTGCGTTTGCTCCCCCAACCTCACCAAACCTCTCAGCCCCTGAGTGTCCACCCTTATGTCTCAATCACCTGTGGGTCTAGGTATGGTCAATCCAGGTGGCATCACAGCCCCTGAACGAATTTGGTAAGAATTTCTCTCTGTTTCACTGTCTTTGTTTCACGGGTTTTTTAAAGTAATGGTTTTTTTTTTAATATAAGCAAATTTTTTTTTAAGATTTCTTTAGTGATTGATTGATTGATTGATTGCTATGTTGGGTCTTCGTTTCTGTGCTAGGGCTTTCTCCAGTTGTGGCAAGTGGGGGCCACTCTTCATCGCGGTGTGCGGGCCTCTCACTATTGTGGCCTCTCTTGTTGCGGAGCACAGGCTCCAGACGCGCAGGCTCAGTAGTTGTGGCTCACGGGCCTAGTTGCTCCACGGCATGTGGGATCTTCCCAGACCAGGGCTCGAACCCGTGTTTCCTGCATTAGCAGGCAGATTCTCAGACACTGCACAACCAGGGAAGCCCAGTAATTGATTTTTGTAATGGGGTTTAGCTGCTTTTCACTGCTGTGTTTATGCCGCTTTACATCCACAAGTCTCACTTACAGAGAGATATCAATACATAGGTTTTAACATTCTTACTAGTCAGATATATTCTTGGGCGGTGAATAAGGGGTGTTGAGTCCAGTTCACTGAGCAAGGAGTAGGTCTTGTCTATTACATATTGGGTTTATGGAACGGTATCTGAGCTAATTTGAAACCCTTGTTTTATGCATCACCCCACCTCTCCTTTCCCGTTAAGCAGCCATAGTGTGTTTTCTAAACGTGTGACTCTATTCTGTTTTGTAATTCAGTTCAAGTGTAGCGGTTTTTACATTCCCTCTATAAGTGATATCTTAGGATCAGTGTCTTTTTCTGTGTGACTTATTTCACTTAGAATCGTCGTACCTAAATCCACTCATCATGCTGCTACTAGCCTTATGATGTTGATTTCATGGCTGAGTGATATTCCTTTGTACATAAGGACCACAACTTCTTTATCCATTTTCCTCTTTCCTGGGATATTTAAGGTGTAACGAAGTGGAGGTTCTTGTCAACAGAGCAGCCTTAAACTTTGGGGTGCCTGTGTCTTGCTGATTTTTAGTTTTCCCAATTTATACGCCCATGAGTGGAAGTGCCCTATGCTCTGTAAGCTGAGTTGTTTAGATGTTTCAGGACACACCGTACACTTCTCCAGAGTGGCTGTTGGCAATTTACATCCCGCCCATCAGCGTAGCAAGGCTCCCGTTTCTCCATGGCCTGTCCTGCATTTCTGGTTTTGACACTTTATTCAGCATGGCCCTTTTGACCGATGGGAAGCGAGACTTCTTTGTAGCGCTGATTTGCCTTTCCAGGTTGCTTGGTTGGCCAAAAAGGGCGTATGCGTTTTTTCCGGAATATATTCAGGAAAAAACGCATACGCCCTTTTTGGCCAAGGGCATCATTGTCGAGGTTTTGCCGCTTTTCCTGTGCTTTAAAGGCGATTCGAATCTACCTCCTGAAATCTGTTTCCTGCAATGAGGCCTTGCTTTCAAATCCTCTTCGTTGCCTTCCCTCAATATATTGGTGCACGAGAGTTATCCTTTATAACTCTGCAGGTTTGTGAATTGCAGTGCCCCTGAGCTCCATTTTTCAACTCGCTTTCTTGAAGGCTGGCCGCAAAAGCGCAGGATTGCTTCAGGCCCTATTCTGGTTCCGGGCGCAGGCTGAGCCTGTGGTTAATTCTTCTTCCTGATGGGAAAATAGAGTGAGCTGTGCCTGTCCCAACACCTAGAGCTAGTCTCTCATTGGTTCCCCCTCTTCCCGTTCATCCTCAGGACAAATTGCAACCTGTACGGAACAGGAGGTTAAAGGTGCAGATTCTCCAAGGAGGGAGATTGCTAGTAAAGCGGCTGGAATGGCGAACCCGAGCCCAAGGAGATCAGAAATGTGGAGCGTTTTAGAAACGTTTCCCGATCACACGGTGTACCATCTTCTGGGTTTCTGATGCATGTTTTCGATGTAGGAAGATGCCCTTGAACCTGGATATTTGGGACCCATGGGATGGGTACCACGCAGTATTCCTTTAAAGGGTCTGCGTTTGCTCCCCCAACCTCACCAAACCTCTCAGCCCCTGAGTGTCCACCCTTATGTCTCAATCAGCTGTGGGTCTAGATATGGTCAATACAGGTGGCATCACAGCCCCTGAACGAATTTGGTAAGAATTTCTCTCTCTTTCACTGTCTTCGTTTCACGGGTTTTTAAAAGTAATTGATTTTTATAATGGGGTTTAGCTGCTTTTCACTGCTGTGTTTATGCTGCTTTACACCCACTAGACTCACTTACAGAGAGATATCAATACATAGGTTTTAAGATTCTTACTAGTCAGATATATTCTTGGGCGTTCAATAGGGGGTCTTGAGTCCAGTTCACTGAGCAAGGAGTAGGTCTTGTCTATTACATATTGGGTTTATGGAACGGTATCTGAGCTAATTTGAAACCCTTGTTTTATGCATCACCCCATCTCACCTTTCCCGTTAAGCAGCCATAGTGTGTTTTCTAAACGTGTGACTCTGTTCTGTTTTGTAATTCAGTTCAAGTGTAGCGGTTTTTACATTGCCTCTATAAGTGATATCTTAGGATCAGTGTCTTTTTCTGTGTGACTTATTTCACTTAGAATCGTCGTACCTAAATCCACTCATCATGCTGCTACTAGCCTTATGACGTTGATTTCATGGCTGAGTGATATTCCTTTGTACATAAGGACCACAACTTCTTTATCCATTTTCCTCTTTCCTGGGATATTTAAGGTGTAACGAAGTGGAGGTTCTTGTCAACAGAGCAGCACTAAACTTTGGGATGCCTGTGTCTTGCTGATTTTTAGTTTTCCCAATTTATACGCCCATAAGTGGAAGTGCCCTATGCTCTGTAAGCTGAGTTTTTTAGATGTTTCAGGACACACCGTACACTTCTCCAGGGTGGCTGTTGGCAATTTACATCCCGCCCATCAGCGTAGCAAGGCTCCCGTTTCTCCATGGCCTGTCCTGCATTTCTGGTTTTGACACTTTATTCAGCATGGCCCTTTTGACCGATGGGAAGCGAGACTTCTTTGTAGCGCTGATTTGCCTTTCCAGGTTGCTTGGTTGGCCAAAAAGGGCGTATGCGTTTTTTCCTGAATATATTCAGGAAAAAACGCATACGCCCTTTTTGGCCAAGGGCATCATTGTCGAGGTTTCGCCGCTTTTCCTGTGCTTTAAAGGCGATTCGAATCTACCTCCTGAAATCTGTTTCCTGCAATTGTGCCTTGCTTTCAAATCCTCTTCGTTGCCTTCCCTCGATATATTTGTGGACGAGAGTTATCATTTATAACTCTGCAGGTTTGTGAATTGCAGTGCCCCTGAGCTCCATTTTTCAACTCGCTTTCTTGAAGGCTGGCCGCAAAAGCGCAGGATTGCTTCAGGCCCTATTCTGGTTCCGGGCGCAGGCTGAGCCTCTGGTTAATTCTTCTTCCTGATGGGAAAATAGAGTGAGCTGTGCCTGTCCCAACACCTAGAGCTAGTCTCTCATTGGTTCCCCCTCTTCCCGTTCATCCTCAGGACAAATTGCAACCTGTACGGAACAGGAGGTTAAAGGTGCTGATTCTCCAAGGAGGGAGATTGCTAGTAAAGCGGCTGGAATGGCGAACCCGAGCCCAAGGAGATGAGAAATGAGGTGCGTTTTAGAAACGTTTCCCGATCACACGGTGTACCATCTTCTGGGTTTCTCATGCATGTTTTCGATGTAGGAAGATGCCCTTGAACCTGGAGATTTGGGACCCATGGGATGGGTACCACGCAGTATTCCTTTAAAGGGTCTGCGTTTGCTCCCCCAACCTCACCAAACCTCTCAGCCCCTGAGTGTCCACCCTTATGTCTCAATCACCTGTGGGTCTAGGTATGGTCAATCCAGGTGGCATCACAGCCCCTGAACGAATTTGGTAAGAATTTCTCTCTGTTTCACTGTCTTTGTTTCACGGGTTTTTTAAAGTAATGGTTTTTTTTTTAATATAAGCAAATTTTTTTTTAAGATTTCTTTAGTGATTGATTGATTGATTGATTGCTATGTTGGGTCTTCGTTTCTGTGCTAGGGCTTTCTCCAGTTGTGGCAAGTGGGGGCCACTCTTCATCGCGGTGTGCGGGCCTCTCACTATTGTGGCCTCTCTTGTTGCGGAGCACAGGCTCCAGACGCGCAGGCTCATTAGTTGTGGCTCACGGGCCTAGTTGCTCCACGGCATGTGGGATCTTCCCAGACCAGGGCTCGAACCCGTGTTTCCTGCATTAGCAGGCAGATTCTCAGACACTGCACAACCAGGGAAGCCCAGTAATTGATTTTTGTAATGGGGTTTAGCTGCTTTTCACTGCTGTGTTTATGCCGCTTTACATCCACAAGTCTCACTTACAGAGAGATATCAATACATAGGTTTTAACATTCTTACTAGTCAGATATATTCTTGGGCGGTGAATAAGGGGTGTTGAGTCCAGTTCACTGAGCAAGGAGTAGGTCTTGTCTATTACATATTGGGTTTATGGAACGGTATCTGAGCTAATTTGAAACCCTTGTTTTATGCATCACCCCACCTCTCCTTTCCCGTTAAGCAGCCATAGTGTGTTTTCTAAACGTGTGACTCTATTCTGTTTTGTAATTCAGTTCAAGTGTAGCGGTTTTTACATTCCCTCTATAAGTGATATCTTAGGATCAGTGTCTTTTTCTGTGTGACTTATTTCACTTAGAATCGTCGTACCTAAATCCACTCATCATGCTGCTACTAGCCTTATGATGTTGATTTCATGGCTGAGTGATATTCCTTTGTACATAAGGACCACAACTTCTTTATCCATTTTCCTCTTTCCTGGGATATTTAAGGTGTAACGAAGTGGAGGTTCTTGTCAACAGAGCAGCCTTAAACTTTGGGGTGCCTGTGTCTTGCTGATTTTTAGTTTTCCCAATTTATACGCCCATGAGTGGAAGTGCCCTATGCTCTGTAAGCTGAGTTGTTTAGATGTTTCAGGACACACCGTACACTTCTCCAGAGTGGCTGTTGGCAATTTACATCCCGCCCATCAGCGTAGCAAGGCTCCCGTTTCTCCATGGCCTGTCCTGCATTTCTGGTTTTGACACTTTATTCAGCATGGCCCTTTTGACCGATGGGAAGCGAGACTTCTTTGTAGCGCTGATTTGCCTTTCCAGGTTGCTTGGTTGGCCAAAAAGGGCGTATGCGTTTTTTCCGGAATATATTCAGGAAAAAACGCATACGCCCTTTTTGGCCAAGGGCATCATTGTCGAGGTTTTGCCGCTTTTCCTGTGCTTTAAAGGCGATTCGAATCTACCTCCTGAAATCTGTTTCCTGCAATGAGGCCTTGCTTTCAAATCCTCTTCGTTGCCTTCCCTCAATATATTGGTGCACGAGAGTTATCCTTTATAACTCTGCAGGTTTGTGAATTGCAGTGCCCCTGAGCTCCATTTTTCAACTCGCTTTCTTGAAGGCTGGCCGCAAAAGCGCAGGATTGCTTCAGGCCCTATTCTGGTTCCGGGCGCAGGCTGAGCCTGTGGTTAATTCTTCTTCCTGATGGGAAAATAGAGTGAGCTGTGCCTGTCCCAACACCTAGAGCTAGTCTCTCATTGGTTCCCCCTCTTCCCGTTCATCCTCAGGACAAATTGCAACCTGTACGGAACAGGAGGTTAAAGGTGCAGATTCTCCAAGGAGGGAGATTGCTAGTAAAGCGGCTGGAATGGCGAACCCGAGCCCAAGGAGATCAGAAATGTGGAGCGTTTTAGAAACGTTTCCCGATCACACGGTGTACCATCTTCTGGGTTTCTGATGCATGTTTTCGATGTAGGAAGATGCCCTTGAACCTGGATATTTGGGACCCATGGGATGGGTACCACGCAGTATTCCTTTAAAGGGTCTGCGTTTGCTCCCCCAACCTCACCAAACCTCTCAGCCCCTGAGTGTCCACCCTTATGTCTCAATCAGCTGTGGGTCTAGATATGGTCAATACAGGTGGCATCACAGCCCCTGAACGAATTTGGTAAGAATTTCTCTCTCTTTCACTGTCTTCGTTTCACGGGTTTTTAAAAGTAATTGATTTTTATAATGGGGTTTAGCTGCTTTTCACTGCTGTGTTTATGCTGCTTTACACCCACTAGACTCACTTACAGAGAGATATCAATACATAGGTTTTAAGATTCTTACTAGTCAGATATATTCTTGGGCGTTCAATAGGGGGTCTTGAGTCCAGTTCACTGAGCAAGGAGTAGGTCTTGTCTATTACATATTGGGTTTATGGAACGGTATCTGAGCTAATTTGAAACCCTTGTTTTATGCATCACCCCATCTCACCTTTCCCGTTAAGCAGCCATAGTGTGTTTTCTAAACGTGTGACTCTGTTCTGTTTTGTAATTCAGTTCAAGTGTAGCGGTTTTTACATTGCCTCTATAAGTGATATCTTAGGATCAGTGTCTTTTTCTGTGTGACTTATTTCACTTAGAATCGTCGTACCTAAATCCACTCATCATGCTGCTACTAGCCTTATGACGTTGATTTCATGGCTGAGTGATATTCCTTTGTACATAAGGACCACAACTTCTTTATCCATTTTCCTCTTTCCTGGGATATTTAAGGTGTAACGAAGTGGAGGTTCTTGTCAACAGAGCAGCCCTAAACTTTGGGATGCCTGTGTCTTGCTGATTTTTAGTTTTCCCAATTTATACGCCCATAAGTGGAAGTGCCCTATGCTCTGTAAGCTGAGTTTTTTAGATGTTTCAGGACACACCGTACACTTCTCCAGGGTGGCTGTTGGAAATTTACATCCCGCCCATCAGCGTAGCAAGGCTCCCGTTTCTCCATGGCCTGTCCTGCATTTCTGGTTTTGACACTTTATTCAGCATGGCCCTTTTGACCGATGGGAAGCGAGACTTCTTTGTAGCGCTGATTTGCCTTTCCAGGTTGCTTGGTTGGCCAAAAAGGGCGTATGCGTTTTTTCCTGAATATATTCAGGAAAAAACGCATACGCCCTTTTTGGCCAAGGGCATCATTGTCGAGGTTTCGCCGCTTTTCCTGTGCTTTAAAGGCGATTCGAATCTACCTCCTGAAATCTGTTTCCTGCAATTCTGCCTTGCTTTCAAATCCTCTTCGTTGCCTTCCCTCGATATATTTGTGGACGAGAGTTATCATTTATAACTCTGCAGGTTTGTGAATTGCAGTGCCCCTGAGCTCCATTTTTCAACTCGCTTTCTTGAAGGCTGGCCGCAAAAGCGCAGGATTGCTTCAGGCCCTATTCTGGTTCCGGGCGCAGGCTGAGCCTCTGGTTAATTCTTCTTCCTGATGGGAAAATAGAGTGAGCTGTGCCTGTCCCAACACCTAGAGCTAGTCTCTCATTGGTTCCCCCTCTTCCCGTTCATCCTCAGGACAAATTGCAACCTGTACGGAACAGGAGGTTAAAGGTGCTGATTCTCCAAGGAGGGAGATTGCTAGTAAAGCGGCTGGAATGGCGAACCCGAGCCCAAGGAGATGAGAAATGAGGTGCGTTTTAGAAACGTTTCCCGATCACACGGTGTACCATCTTCTGGGTTTCTCATGCATGTTTTCGATGTAGGAAGATGCCCTTGAACCTGGATATTTGGGACCCATGGGATGGGTACCACGCAGTATTCCTTTAAAGGGTCTGCGTTTGCTCCCCCAACCTCACCAAACCTCTCAGCCCCTGAGTGTCCACCCTTATGTCTCAATCAGCTGTGGGTCTAGATATGGTCAATACAGGTGGCATCACAGCCCCTGAACGAATTTGGTAAGAATTTCTCTCTCTTTCACTGTCTTCGTTTCACGGGTTTTTAAAAGTAATTGATTTTTATAATGGGGTTTAGCTGCTTTTCACTGCTGTGTTTATGCTGCTTTACACCCACTAGACTCACTTACAGAGAGATATCAATACATAGGTTTTAAGATTCTTACTAGTCAGATATATTCTTGGGCGTTCAATAGGGGTTCTTGAGTCCAGTTCACTGAGCAAGGAGTAGGTCTTGTCTATTACATATTGGGTTTATGGAACGGTATCTGAGCTAATTTGAAACCCTTGTTTTATGCATCACCCCATCTCACCTTTCCCGTTAAGCAGCCATAGTGTGTTTTCTAAACGTGTGACTCTGTTCTGTTTTGTAATTCAGTTCAAGTGTAGCGGTTTTTACATTGCCTCTATAAGTGATATCTTAGGATCAGTGTCTTTTTCTGTGTGACTTATTTCACTTAGAATCGTCGTACCTAAATCCACTCATCATGCTGCTACTAGCCTTATGACGTTGATTTCATGGCTGAGTGATATTCCTTTGTACATAAGGACCACAACTTCTTTATCCATTTTCCTCTTTCCTGGGATATTTAAGGTGTAACGAAGTGGAGGTTCTTGTCAACAGAGCAGCCCTAAACTTTGGGATGCCTGTGTCTTGCTGATTTTTAGTTTTCCCAATTTATACGCCCATAAGTGGAAGTGCCCTATGCTCTGTAAGCTGAGTTTTTTAGATGTTTCAGGACACACCGTACACTTCTCCAGGGTGGCTGTTGGCAATTTACATCCCGCCCATCAGCGTAGCAAGGCTCCCGTTTCTCCATGGCCTGTCCTGCATTTCTGGTTTTGACACTTTATTCAGCATGGCCCTTTTGACCGATGGGAAGCGAGACTTCTTTGTAGCGCTGATTTGCCTTTCCAGGTTGCTTGGTTGGCCAAAAAGGGCGTATGCGTTTTTTCCTGAATATATTCAGGAAAAAACGCATACGCGCTTTTTGGCCAAGGGCATCATTGTCGAGGTTTCGCCGCTTTTCCTGTGCTTTAAAGGCGATTCGAATCTACCTCCTGAAATCTGTTTCCTGCAATTGTGCCTTGCTTTCAAATCCTCTTCGTTGCCTTCCCTCGATATATTTGTGGACGAGAGTTATCATTTATAACTCTGCAGGTTTGTGAATTGCAGTGCCCCTGAGCTCCATTTTTCAACTCGCTTTCTTGAAGGCTGGCCGCAAAAGCGCAGGATTGCTTCAGGCCCTATTCTGGTTCCGGGCGCAGGCTGAGCCTCTGGTTAATTCTTCTTCCTGATGGGAAAATAGAGTGAGCTGTGCCTGTCCCAACACCTAGAGCTAGTCTCTCATTGGTTCCCCCTCTTCCCGTTCATCCTCAGGACAAATTGCAACCTGTACGGAACAGGAGGTTAAAGGTGCTGATTCTCCAAGGAGGGAGATTGCTAGTAAAGCGGCTGGAATGGCGAACCCGAGCCCAAGGAGATGAGAAATGAGGTGCGTTTTAGAAACGTTTCCCGATCACACGGTGTACCATCTTCTGGGTTTCTCATGCATGTTTTCGATGTAGGAAGATGCCCTTGAACCTGGAGATTTGGGACCCATGGGATGGGTACCACGCAGTATTCCTTTAAAGGGTCTGCGTTTGCTCCCCCAACCTCACCAAACCTCTCAGCCCCTGAGTGTCCACCCTTATGTCTCAATCACCTGTGGGTCTAGGTATGGTCAATCCAGGTGGCATCACAGCCCCTGAACGAATTTGGTAAGAATTTCTCTCTGTTTCACTGTCTTTGTTTCACGGGTTTTTTAAAGTAATGGTTTTTTTTTTAATATAAGCAAATTTTTTTTAAGATTTCTTTAGTGATTGATTGATTGATTAATTGCTATGTTGGGTCTTCGTTTCTGTGCTAGGGCTTTCTCCAGTTGTGGCAAGTGGGGGCCACTCTTCATCGCGGTGTGCGGGCCTCTCACTATTGTGGCCTCTCTTGTTGCGGAGCACAGGCTCCAGACGCGCAGGCTCAGTAGTTGTGGCTCACGGGCCTAGTTGCTCCACGGCATGTGGGATCTTCCCAGACCAGGGCTCGAACCCGTGTTTCCTGCATTAGCAGGCAGATTCTCAGACACTGCACAACCAGGGAAGCCCAGTAATTGATTTTTGTAATGGGGTTTAGCTGCTTTTCACTGCTGTGTTTATGCCGCTTTACATCCACAAGTCTCACTTACAGAGAGATATCAATACATAGGTTTTAACATTCTTACTAGTCAGATATATTCTTGGGCGGTGAATAAGGGGTGTTGAGTCCAGTTCAGTGAGCAAGGAGTAGGTCTTGTCTATTACATATTGGGTTTATGGAACGGTATCTGAGCTAATTTGAAACCCTTGTTTTATGCATCACCCCACCTCTCCTTTCCCGTTAAGCAGCCATAGTGTGTTTTCTAAACGTGTGACTCTATTCTGTTTTGTAATTCAGTTCAAGTGTAGCGGTTTTTACATTCCCTCTATAAGTGATATCTTAGGATCAGTGTCTTTTTCTGTGTGACTTATTTCACTTAGAATCGTCGTACCTAAATCCACTCATCATGCTGCTACTAGCCTTATGATGTTGATTTCATGGCTGAGTGATATTCCTTTGTACATAAGGACCACAACTTCTTTATCCATTTTCCTCTTTCCTGGGATATTTAAGGTGTAACGAAGTGGAGGTTCTTGTCAACAGAGCAGCCTTAAACTTTGGGGTGCCTGTGTCTTGCTGATTTTTAGTTTTCCCAATTTATACGCCCATGAGTGGAAGTGCCCTATGCTCTGTAAGCTGAGTTGTTTAGATGTTTCAGGACACACCGTACACTTCTCCAGAGTGGCTGTTGGCAATTTACATCCCGCCCATCAGCGTAGCAAGGCTCCCGTTTCTCCATGGCCTGTCCTGCATTTCTGGTTTTGACACTTTATTCAGCATGGCCCTTTTGACCGATGGGAAGCGAGACTTCTTTGTAGCGCTGATTTGCCTTTCCAGGTTGCTTGGTTGGCCAAAAAGGGCGTATGCGTTTTTTCCGGAATATATTCAGGAAAAAACGCATACGCCCTTTTTGGCCAAGGGCATCATTGTCGAGGTTTTGCCGCTTTTCCTGTGCTTTAAAGGCGATTCGAATCTACCTCCTGAAATCTGTTTCCTGCAATGCTGCCTTGCTTTCAAATCCTCTTCGTTGCCTTCCCTCAATATATTTGTGCACGAGAGTTATCATTTATAACTCTGCAGGTTTGTGAATTGCAGTGCCCCTGAGCTCCATTTTTCAACTCGCTTTCTTGAAGGCTGGCCGCAAAAGCGCAGGATTGCTTCAGGCCCTATTCTGGTTCCGGGCGCAGGCTGAGCCTGTGGTTAATTCTTCTTCCTGATGGGAAAATAGAGTGAGCTGTGCCTGTCCCAACACCTAGAGCTAGTCTCTCATTGGTTCCCCCTCTTCCCGTTCATCCTCAGGACAAATTGCAACCTGTACGGAACAGGAGGTTAAAGGTGCAGATTCTCCAAGGAGGGAGATTGCTAGTAAAGCGGCTGGAATGGCGAACCCGAGACCAAGGAGATCAGAAATGTGGAGCGTTTTAGAAACGTTTCCCGATCACACGGTGTACCATCTTCTGGGTTTCTGATGCATGTTTTCGATGTAGGAAGATGCCCTTGAACCTGGAGATTTGGGACCCATGGGATGGGTACCACGCAGTATTCCTTTAAAGGGTCTGCGTTTGCTCCCCCAACCTCACCAAACCTCTCAGCCCCTGAGTGTCCACCCTTATGTCTCAATCAGCTGTGGGTCTAGATATGGTCAATACAGGTGGCATCACAGCCCCTGAACGAATTTGGTAAGAATTTCTCTCTCTTTCACTGTCTTCGTTTCACGGGTTTTTAAAAGTAATTGATTTTTATAATGGGGTTTAGCTGCTTTTCACTGCTGTGTTTATGCTGCTTTACACCCACTAGACTCACTTACAGAGAGATATCAATACATAGGTTTTAAGATTCTTACTAGTCAGATATATTCTTGGGCGGTCAATAGGGGGTCTTGAGTCCAGTTCACTGAGCAAGGAGTAGGTCTTGTCTATTACATATTGGGTTTATGGAACGGTATCTGAGCTAATTTGAAACCCTTGTTTTATGCATCACCCCATCTCACCTTTCCCGTTAAGCAGCCATAGTGTGTTTTCTAAACGTGTGACTCTGTTCTGTTTTGTAATTCAGTTCAAGTGTAGCGGTTTTTACATTGCCTCTATAAGTGATATCTTAGGATCAGTGTCTTTTTCTGTGTGACTTATTTCACTTAGAATCGTCGTACCTAAATCCACTCATCATGCTGCTACTAGCCTTATGACGTTGATTTCATGGCTGAGTGATATTCCTTTGTACATAAGGACCACAACTTCTTTATCCATTTTCCTCTTTCCTGGGATATTTAAGGTGTAACGAAGTGGAGGTTCTTGTCAACAGAGCAGCCCTAAACTTTGGGATGCCTGTGTCTTGCTGATTTTTAGTTTTCCCAATTTATACGCCCATAAGTGGAAGTGCCCTATGCTCTGTAAGCTGAGTTTTTTAGATGTTTCAGGACACACCGTACACTTCTCCAGGGTGGCTGTTGGCAATTTACATCCCGCCCATCAGCGTAGCAAGGCTCCCGTTTCTCCATGGCCTGTCCTGCATTTCTGGTTTTGACACTTTATTCAGCATGGCCCTTTTGACCGATGGGAAGCGAGACTTCTTTGTAGCGCTGATTTGCCTTTCCAGGTTGCTTGGTTGGCCAAAAAGGGCGTATGCGTTTTTTCCTGAATATATTCAGGAAAAAACGCATACGCCCTTTTTGGCCAAGGGCATCATTGTCGAGGATTCGCCGCTTTTCCAGTGCTTTAAAGGCGATTCGAATCTACCTCCTGAAATCTGTTTCCTGCAATTCTGCCTTGCTTTCAAATCCTCTTCGTTGCCTTCCCTCGATATATTTGTGGACGAGAGTTATCATTCATAACTCTGCAGGTTTGTGAATTGCAGTGCCCCTGAGCTCCATTTTTCAACTCGCTTTCTTGAAGGCTGGCCGCAAAAGCGCAGGATTGCTTCAGGCCCTATTCTGGTTCCGGGCGCAGGCTGAGCCTGTGGTTAATTCTTCTTCCTGATGGGAAAATAGAGTGAGCTGTGCCTGTCCCAACACCTAGAGCTAGTCTCTCATTGGTTCCCCCTCTTCCCGTTCATCCTCAGGACAAATTGCAACCTGTACGGAACAGGAGGTTAAAGGTGCTGATTCTCCAAGGAGGGAGATTGCTAGTAAAGCGGCTGGAATGGCGAACCCGAGCCCAAGGAGATGAGAAATGAGGAGCGTTTTAGAAACGTTTCCCGATCACACGGTGTACCATCTTCTGGGTTTCTCATGCATGTTTTCGATGTAGGAAGATGCCCTTGAACCTGGAGATTTGGGACCCATGGGATGGGTACCACGCAGTATTCCTTTAAAGGGTCTGCGTTTGCTCCCCCAACCTCACCAAACCTCTCAGCCCCTGAGTGTCCACCCTTATGTCTCAATCACCTGTGGGTCTAGATATGGTCAATACAGGTGGCAACACAGCCCCTGAACGAATTTGGTAAGAATTTCTCTCTCTTTCACTGTCTTTGTTTCACGGGTTTTTAAAAGTAATTGATTTTTATAATGGGGTTTAGCTGCTTTTCACTGCTGTGTTTATGCTGCTTTACACCCACTAGACTCACTTACAGAGAGATATCAATACATAGGTTTTAAGATTCTTACTAGTCAGATATATTCTTGGGTGGTGAATAGGGGGTCTTGAGTCCACTTCACTGAGCAAGGAGTAGGTCTTGTCTATTACATATTGGGTTTATGGAACGGTATCTGAGCTAATTTGAAACCCTTGTTTTATGCATCACCCCATCTCACCTTTCCCGTTAAGCAGCCATAGTGTGTTTTCTAAACGTGTGACTCTGTTCTGTTTAGTAATTCAGTTCAAGTGTAGCGGTTTTTACATTCCCTCTATAAGTGATATCTTCTGATAAGTGTCTTTTTCTGTGTGACATATTTCACTTAGAATCGTCGTACCTAAATCCACATATCATGCTGCTACTAGCCTTATGAGGTTGATTTCATGGCTGAGTGATATTCCATTGTACATAAGGACCACAACTTCTTTATCCATTTTTCTCTTTCCTGGGATATTTAAGGTGTAACGAAGTGGAGGTTCTTGTCAACAGAGCAGCCCTAAACTTTGGGATGCCTGTGTCTTGCTGATTTTTAGTTTTCCCAATTTATACGCCCATGAGTGGAAGTGCCCTATGCTCTGTAAGCTGAGTTTTTTAGATGTTTCAGGACACACCGTACACTTCTCTAGAGTGGCTGTTGGCAATTTACATCCCGCCCATCAGCGTAGCAAGGCTCCCATTTCTCCATGGCCTGTCCTGCATTTCTTGTTTTGACACTTTATTCAGCATGGCCCTTTTGACCGATGGGAAGCGAGACTTCTTTGTAGCGCTGATTTGCCTTTCCAGGTTGCTTGGTTGGCCAAAAAGGGCGTATGCGTTTTTTCCTGAATATATTCAGGAAAAAACGCATACGCCCTTTTTGGCCAAGGGCATCATTGTCGAGGTTTGGCCGCTTTTCCTGTGCTTTAAAGGCGATTCGAATCTACCTCCTGAAATCTGTTTCCTGCAATTGTGCCTTGCTTTCAAATCCTCTTCGTTGCCTTCCCTCGATATATTTGTGGACGAGAGTTATCATTTATAACTCTGCAGGTTTGTGAATTGCAGTGCCCCTGAGCTCCATTTTTCAACTCGCTTTCTTGAAGGCTGGCCGCAAAAGCGCAGGATTGCTTCAGGCCCTATTCTGGTTCCGGGCGCAGGCTGAGCCTCTGGTTAATTCTTCTTCCTGATGGGAAAATAGAGTGAGCTGTGCCTGTCCCAACACCTAGAGCTAGTCTCTCATTGGTTCCCCCTCTTCCCGTTCATCCTCAGGACAAATTGCAACCTGTACGGAACAGGAGGTTAAAGGTGCTGATTCTCCAAGGAGGGAGATTGCTAGTAAAGCGGCTGGAATGGCGAACCCGAGCACAAGGAGATGAGAAATGAGGTGCGTTTTAGAAACGTTTCCCGATCACACGGTGTACCATCTTCTGGGTTTCTCATGCATGTTTTCGATGTAGGAAGATGCCCTTGAACCTGGAGATTTGGGACCCATGGGATGGGTACCACGCAGTATTCCTTTAAAGGGTCTGCGTTTGCTCCCCCAACCTCACCAAACCTCTCAGCCCCTGAGTGTCCACCCTTATGTCTCAATCACCTGTGGGTCTAGGTATGGTCAATCCAGGTGGCATCACAGCCCCTGAACGAATTTGGTAAGAATTTCTCTCTGTTTCACTGTCTTTGTTTCACGGGTTTTTTAAAGTAATGGTTTTTTTTTTAATATAAGCAAATTTTTTTTTAAGATTTCTTTAGTGATTGATTGATTGATTGATTGCTATGTTGGGTCTTCGTTTCTGTGCTAGGGCTTTCTCCAGTTGTGGCAAGTGGGGGCCACTCTTCATCGCGGTGCGCGGGCCTCTCACTATTGTGGCCTCTCTTGTTGCGGAGCACAGGCTCCAGACGCGCAGGCTCAGTAGTTGTGGCTCACGGGCCTAGTTGCTCCACGGCATGTGGGATCTTCCCAGACCAGGGCTCGAACCCGTGTTTCCTGCATTAGCAGGCAGATTCTCAACCAATGCGCAACCCGGGAAGCCCAGTAATTGATTTTTGTAATGGGGTTTAGCTGCTTTCCACTGCTGTGTTTATGCCGCTTTACATCCACAAGTCTCACTTACAGAGAGATATCAATACATAGGTTTTAAGATTCTTACTACTCAGATATATTCTAGGGCGGTGAATAGGGGGTGTTGAGTCCAGTTCACTGAGCAAGGAGTAGGTCTTGTCTATTACATATTGGGTTTATGGAATGGTATCTGAGCTAATTTGAAACCCTTGTTTTATGCATCACCCCACCTCTCCTTTCCCGTTAAGCAGCCATAGTGTGTTTTCTAAACGTGTGACTCTGTTTTGTTTTGTAATTCAGTTCAAGTGTAGCGGTTTTTACATTGCCTCTATAAGTGATATCTTAGGATCAGTGTCTTTTTCTGTGTGACTTATTTCACTTAGAATCGTCGTACCTAAATCCACTCATCATGCTGCTACTAGCCTTATGACGTTGATTTCATGGCTGAGTGATATTCCTTTGTACATAAGGACCACAACTTCTTTATCCATTTTCCTCTTTCCTGGGATATTTAAGGTGTAACGAAGTGGAGGTTCTTGTCAACAGAGCAGCCCTAAACTTTGGGATGCCTGTGTCTTGCTGATTTTTAGTTTTCCCAATTTATACGCCCATAAGTGGAAGTGCCCTATGCTCTGTAAGCTGAGTTTTTTAGATGTTTCAGGACACACCGTACACTTCTCCAGGGTGGCTGTTGGCAATTTACATCCCGCCCATCAGCGTAGCAAGGCTCCCGTTTCTCCATGGCCTGTCCTGCATTTCTGGTTTTGACACTTTATTCAGCATGGCCCTTTTGACCGATGGGAAGCGAGACTTCTTTGTAGCGCTGATTTGCCTTTCCAGGTTGCTTGGTTGGCCAAAAAGGGCGTATGCGTTTTTCCCTGAATATATTCAGGAAAAAACGCATACGCCCTTTTTGGCCAAGGGCATCATTGTCGAGGATTCGCCGCTTTTCCAGTGCTTTAAAGGCGATTCGAATCTACCTCCTGAAATCTGTTTCCTGCAATTCTGCCTTGCTTTCAAATCCTCTTCGTTGCCTTCCCTCGATATATTTGTGGACGAGAGTTATCATTCATAACTCTGCAGGTTTGTGAATTGCAGTGCCCCTGAGCTCCACTTTTCAACTCGCTTTATTGAAGGCTGGCCGCAAAAGCGCAGGATTGCTTCAGGCCCTATTCTGTTTCCGGGCGCAGGCTGAGCCTGTGGTTAATTCTTCTTCCTGATGGGAAAATAGAGTGAGCTGTGCCTGTCCCAACACCTAGAGCTAGTCTCTCATTGGTTCCCCCTCTTCCCGTTCATCCTCAGGACAAATTGCAACCTGTACGGAACAGGAGGTTAAAGGTGCTGATTCTCCAAGGAGGGAGATTGCTAGTAAAGCGGCTGGAATGGCGAACCCGAGCACAAGGAGATGAGAAATGAGGAGCGTTTTAGAAACGTTTCCCGATCACACGGTGTACCATCTTCTGGGTTTCTCATGCATGTTTTCGATGTAGGAAGATGCCCTTGAACCTGGAGATTTGGGACCCATGGGATGGGTACCACGCAGTATTCCTTTAAAGGGTCTGCGTTTGCTCCCCCAACCTCACCAAACCTCTCAGCCCCTGAGTGTCCACCCTTATGTCTCAATCACCTGTGGGTCTAGATATGGTCAATACAGGTGGCAACACAGCCCCTGAACGAATTTGGTAAGAATTTCTCTCTCTTTCACTGTCTTTGTTTCACGGGTTTTTAAAAGTAATTGATTTTTATAATGGGGTTTAGCTGCTTTTCACTGCTGTGTTTATGCTGCTTTACACCCACTAGACTCACTTACAGAGAGATATCAATACATAGGTTTTAAGATTCTTACTAGTCAGATATATTCTTGGGTGGTGAATAGGGGGTCTTGAGTCCACTTCACTGAGCAAGGAGTAGGTCTTGTCTATTACATATTGGGTTTATGGAACGGTATCTGAGCTAATTTGAAACCCTTGTTTTATGCATCACCCCATCTCACCTTTCCCGTTAAGCAGCCATAGTGTGTTTTCTAAACGTGTGACTCTGTTCTGTTTAGTAATTCAGTTCAAGTGTAGCGGTTTTTACATTCCCTCTATAAGTGATATCTTCTGATAAGTGTCTTTTTCTGTGTGACATATTTCACTTAGAATCGTCGTACCTAAATCCACATATCATGCTGCTACTAGCCTTATGAGGTTGATTTCATGGCTGAGTGATATTCCATTGTACATAAGGACCACAACTTCTTTATCCATTTTTCTCTTTCCTGGGATATTTAAGGTGTAACGAAGTGGAGGTTCTTGTCAACAGAGCAGCCCTAAACTTTGGGATGCCTGTGTCTTGCTGATTTTTAGTTTTCCCAATTTATACGCCCATGAGTGGAAGTGCCCTATGCTCTGTAAGCTGAGTTTTTTAGATGTTTCAGGACACACCGTACACTTCTCTAGAGTGGCTGTTGGCAATTTACATCCCGCCCATCAGCGTAGCAAGGCTCCCATTTCTCCATGGCCTGTCCTGCATTTCTGGTTTTGACACTTTATTCAGCATGGCCCTTTTGACCGATGGGAAGCGAGACTTCTTTGTAGCGCTGATTTGCCTTTCCAGGTTGCTTGGTTGGCCAAAAAGGGCGTATGCGTTTTTTCCTGAATATATTCAGGAAAAAACGCATACGCCCTTTTTGGCCAAGGGCATCATTGTCGAGGTTTCGCCGCTTTTCCTGTGCTTTAAAGGCGATTCGAATCTACCTCCTGAAATCTGTTTCCTGCAATTGTGCCTTGCTTTCAAATCCTCTTCGTTGCCTTCCCTCGATATATTTGTGGACGAGAGTTATCATTTATAACTCTGCAGGTTTGTGAATTGCAGTGCCCCTGAGCTCCATTTTTCAACTCGCTTTCTTGAAGGCTGGCCGCAAAAGCGCAGGATTGCTTCAGGCCCTATTCTGGTTCCGGGCGCAGGCTGAGCCTCTGGTTAATTCTTCTTCCTGATGGGAAAATAGAGTGAGCTGTGCCTGTCCCAACACCTAGAGCTAGTCTCTCATTGGTTCCCCCTCTTCCCGTTCATCCTCAGGACAAATTGCAACCTGTACGGAACAGGAGGTTAAAGGTGCTGATTCTCCAAGGAGGGAGATTGCTAGTAAAGCGGCTGGAATGGCGAACCCGAGCACAAGGAGATGAGAAATGAGGTGCGTTTTAGAAACGTTTCCCGATCACACGGTGTACCATCTTCTGGGTTTCTCATGCATGTTTTCGATGTAGGAAGATGCCCTTGAACCTGGAGATTTGGGACCCATGGGATGGGTACCACGCAGTATTCCTTTAAAGGGTCTGCGTTTGCTCCCCCAACCTCACCAAACCTCTCAGCCCCTGAGTGTCCACCCTTATGTCTCAATCACCTGTGGGTCTAGGTATGGTCAATCCAGGTGGCATCACAGCCCCTGAACGAATTTGGTAAGAATTTCTCTCTGTTTCACTGTCTTTGTTTCACGGGTTTTTTAAAGTAATGGTTTTTTTTTTAATATAAGCAAATTTTTTTTTAAGATTTCTTTAGTGATTGATTGATTGATTGATTGCTATGTTGGGTCTTCGTTTCTGTGCTAGGGCTTTCTCCAGTTGTGGCAAGTGGGGGCCACTCTTCATCGCGGTGCGCGGGCCTCTCACTATTGTGGCCTCTCTTGTTGCGGAGCACAGGCTCCAGACGCGCAGGCTCAGTAGTTGTGGCTCACGGGCCTAGTTGCTCCACGGCATGTGGGATCTTCCCAGACCAGGGCTCGAACCCGTGTTTCCTGCATTAGCAGGCAGATTCTCAACCACTGCGCAACCCGGGAAGCCCAGTAATTGATTTTTGTAATGGGGTTTAGCTGCTTTCCACTGCTGTGTTTATGCCGCTTTACATCCACAAGTCTCACTTACAGAGAGATATCAATACATAGGTTTTAAGATTCTTACTACTCAGATATATTCTAGGGCGGTGAATAGGGGGTGTTGAGTCCAGTTCACTGAGCAAGGAGTAGGTCTTGTCTATTACATATTGGGTTTATGGAATGGTATCTGAGCTAATTTGAAACCCTTGTTTTATGCATCACCCCACCTCTCCTTTCCCGTTAAGCAGCCATAGTGTGTTTTCTAAACGTGTGACTCTGTTCTGTTTTGTAATTCAGTTCAAGTGTAGCGGTTTTTACATTCCCTCTATAAGTGATATCTTAGGATCAGTGTCTTTTTCTGTGTGACTTATTTCACTTAGAATCGTCGTACCTAAATCCACTCATCATGCTGCTACTAGCCTTATGACGTTGATTTCATGGCTGAGTGATATTCCTTTGTACATAAGGACCACAACTTCTTTATCCATTTTCCTCTTTCCTGGGATATTTAAGGTGTAACGAAGTGGAGGTTCTTGTCAACAGAGCAGCCCTAAACTTTGGGATGCCTGTGTCTTGCTGATTTTTAGTTTTCCCAATTTATACGCCCATGAGTGGAAGTGCCCTATGCTCTGTAAGCTTAGTTTTTTAGATGTTTTAGGACACACCGTACACTTCTCCACAGTGGCTGTTGGCAATTTACATCCTGCCCATCAGCGTAGCAAGGCTCCCGTTTCTCCATGGCCTGTCCTGCATTTCTGGTTTTGACACTTTATTCAGCATGGCCCTTTTGACCGATGGGAAGCGAGACTTCTTTGTAGCGCTGATTTGCCTTTCCAGGTTGCTTGGTTGGCCAAAAAGGGCGTATGCGTTTTTTCCTGAATATATTCAGGAAAAAACGCATACGCGCTTTTTGGCCAAGGGCATCATTGTCGAGGTTTCGCCGCTTTTCCTGTGCTTTAAAGGCGATTCGAATCTACCTCCTGAAATCTGTTTCCTGCAATTGTGCCTTGCTTTCAAATCCTCTTCGTTGCCTTCCCTCGATATATTTGTGGACGAGAGTTATCATTTATAACTCTGCAGGTTTGTGAATTGCAGTGCCCCTGAGCTCCATTTTTCAACTCGCTTTCTTGAAGGCTGGCCGCAAAAGCGCAGGATTGCTTCAGGCCCTATTCTGGTTCCGGGCGCAGGCTGAGCCTCTGGTTAATTCTTCTTCCTGATGGGAAAATAGAGTGAGCTGTGCCTGTCCCAACACCTAGAGCTAGTCTCTCATTGGTTCCCCCTCTTCCCGTTCATCCTCAGGACAAATTGCAACCTGTACGGAACAGGAGGTTAAAGGTGCAGATTCTCCAAGGAGGGAGATTGCTAGTAAAGCGGATGGAATGGCAAACCCGAGCCCAAGGAGATCAGAAATGAGGAGCGTTTTAGAAACCTTTCCCGATCACACGGTGTACCATCTTCTGGGTTTCTCATGCATGTTTTCAATGTAGGAAGATGCCCTTGAACCTGGAGATTTGGGACCCATGGGATGGGTACCACGCAGTATTCCTTTAAAGGGTCTGCGTTTGCTCCCCCAACCTCACCAAACCTCTCAGCCCCTGAGTGTCCACCCTTATGTCTCAATCAGCTGTGGGTCTAGATATGGTCAATACAGGTGGCATCACAGCCCCTGAACGAATTTGGTAAGAATTTCTCTCTCTTTCACTGTCTTCGTTTCACGGGTTTTTAAAAGTAATTGATTTTTATAATGGGGTTTAGCTGCTTTTCACTGCTGTGTTTATGCTGCTTTACACCCACTAGACTCACTTACAGAGAGATATCAATACATAGGTTTTAAGATTCTTACTAGTCAGATATATTCTTGGGCGGTGAATAGGGGGTCTTGAGTCCAGTTCACTGAGCAAGGAGTAGGTCTTGTCTATTACATATTGGGTTTATGGAACGGTATCTGAGCTAATTTGAAACCCTTGTTTTATGCATCACCCCATCTCACCTTTCCCGTTAAGCAGCCATAGTGTGTTTTCTAAACGTGTGACTCTGTTCTGTTTTGTAATTCAGTTCAAGTGTAGCGGTTTTTACATTGCCTCTATAAGTGATATCTTAGGATCAGTGTCTTTTTCTGTGTGACTTATTTCACTTAGAATCGTCGTACCTAAATCCACTCATCATGCTGCTACTAGCCTTATGAGGTTGATTTCATGGCTGAGTGATATTCCTTTGTACATAAGGACCACAACTTCTTTATCCATTTTCCTCTTTCCTGGGATATTTAAGGTGTAACGAAGTGGAGGTTCTTGTCAACAGAGCAGCCCTAAACTTTGGGGTGCCTGTGTCTTGCTGATTTTTAGTTTTCCCAATTTATACGCCCATGAGTGGAAGTGCCCTATGCTCTGTAAGCTGAGTTGTTTAGATGTTTCAGGACACACCTTACACTTCTCCAGAGTGGCTGTTGGCAATTTACATCCCGCCCATCAGCGTAGCAAGGCTCCCGTTTCTCCATGGCCTGTCCTGCATTTCTGGTTTTGACACTTTATTCAGCATGGCCCTTTTGACCGATGGGAAGCGAGACTTCTTTGTAGCGCTGATTTGCCTTTCCAGGTTGCTTGGTTGGCCAAAAAGGGCGTATGCGTTTTTTCCTGAATATATTCAGGAAAAAACGCATACGCCCTTTTTGGCCAAGGGCATCATTGTCGAGGTTTCGCCGCTTTTCCTGTGCTTTAAAGGCGATTCGAATCTACCTCCTGAAATCTGTTTCCTGCAATTGTGCCTTGCTTTCAAATCCTCTTCGTTGCCTTCCCTCGATATATTTGTGGACGAGAGTTATCATTTATAACTCTGCAGGTTTGTGAATTGCAGTGCCCCTGAGCTCCATTTTTCAACTCGCTTTCTTGAAGGCTGGCCGCAAAAGCGCAGGATTGCTTCAGGCCCTATTCTGGTTCCGGGCGCAGGCTGAGCCTCTGGTTAATTCTTCTTCCTGATGGGAAAATAGAGTGAGCTGTGCCTGTCCCAACACCTAGAGCTAGTCTCTCATTGGTTCCCCCTCTTCCCGTTCATCCTCAGGACAAATTGCAACCTGTACGGAACAGGAGGTTAAAGGTGCTGATTCTCCAAGGAGGGAGATTGCTAGTAAAGCGGCTGGAATGGCGAACCCGAGCCCAAGGAGATGAGAAATGAGGTGCGTTTTAGAAACGTTTCCCGATCACACGGTGTACCATCTTCTGGGTTTCTCATGCATGTTTTCGATGTAGGAAGATGCCCTTGAACCTGGAGATTTGGGACCCATGGGATGGGTACCACGCAGTATTCCTTTAAAGGGTCTGCGTTTGCTCCCCCAACCTCACCAAACCTCTCAGCCCCTGAGTGTCCACCCTTATGTCTCAATCACCTGTGGGTCTAGGTATGGTCAATCCAGGTGGCATCACAGCCCGTGAACGAATTTGGTAAGAATTTCTCTCTCTTTCACTGTCTTTGTTTCACGGGTTTTTAAAAGTAATTGATTTTTATAATGGGGTTTAGCTGCTTTTCACTGCTGTGTTTATGCTGCTTTACACCCACTAGACTCACTTACAGAGAGATATCAATACATAGGTTTTAAGATTCTTACTAGTCAGATATATTCTTGGGCGGTGAATAGGGGGTCTTGAGTCCAGTTCACTGAGCAAGGAGTAGGTCTTGTCTATTACATATTGGGTTTATCGAACGGTATCTGAGCTAATTTGAAACCCTTGTTTTATGCATCACCCCATCTCACCTTTCCCGTTAAGCAGCCATAGTGTGTTTTCTAAACGTGTGACTCTGTTCTGTTTTGTAATTCAGTTCAAGTGTAGCGGTTTTTACATTGCCTCTATAAGTGATATCTTAGGATCAGTGTCTTTTTCTGTGTGACTTATTTCACTTAGAATCGTCGTACCTAAATCCACTCATCATGCTGCTACTAGCCTTATGAGGTTGATTTCATGGCTGAGTGATATTCCTTTGTACATAAGGACCACAACTTCTTTATCCATTTTCCTCTTTCCTGGGATATTTAAGGTGTAACGAAGTGGAGGTTCTTGTCAGCAGAGCAGCCCTAAACTTTGGGGTGCCTGTGTCTTGCTGATTTTTAGTTTTCCCAATTTATACGCCCATGAGTGGAAGTGCCCTATGCTCTGTAAGCTGAGTTGTTTAGATGTTTCAGGACACACCGTACACTTCTCCAGAGTGGCTGTTGGCAATTTACATCCCGCCCATCAGCGTAGCAAGGCTCCCGTTTCTCCATGGCCTGTCCTGCATTTCTGGTTTTGACACTTTATTCAGCATGGCCCTTTTGACCGATGGGAAGCGAGACTTCTTTGTAGCGCTGATTTGCCTTTCCAGGTTGCTTGGTTGGCCAAAAAGGGCGTATGCGTTTTTTCCTGAATATATTCAGGAAAAAACGCATACGCCCTTTTTGGCCAAGGGCATCATTGTCGAGGTTTCGCCGCTTTTCCTGTGCTTTAAAGGCGATTCGAATCTACCTCCTGAAATCTGTTTCCTGCAATTGTGCCTTGCTTTCAAATCCTCTTCGTTGCCTTCCCTCGATATATTTGTGGACGAGAGTTATCATTTATAACTCTGCAGGTTTGTGAATTGCAGTGCCCCTGAGCTCCATTTTTCAACTCGCTTTCTTGAAGGCTGGCCGCAAAAGCGCAGGATTGCTTCAGGCCCTATTCTGGTTCCGGGCGCAGGCTGAGCCTCTGGTTAATTCTTCTTCCTGATGGGAAAATAGAGTGAGCTGTGCCTGTCCCAACACCTAGAGCTAGTCTCTCATTGGTTCCCCCTCTTCCCGTTCATCCTCAGGACAAATTGCAACCTGTACGGAACAGGAGGTTAAAGGTGCTGATTCTCCAAGGAGGGAGATTGCTAGTAAAGCGGCTGGAATGGCGAACCCGAGCCCAAGGAGATGAGAAATGAGGTGCGTTTTAGAAACGTTTCCCGATCACACGGTGTACCATCTTCTGGGTTTCTCATGCATGTTTTCGATGTAGGAAGATGCCCTTGAACCTGGAGATTTGGGACCCATGGGATGGGTACCACGCAGTATTCCTTTAAAGGGTCTGCGTTTGCTCCCCCAACCTCACCAAACCTCTCAGCCCCTGAGTGTCCACCCTTATGTCTCAATCACCTGTGGGTCTAGGTATGGTCAATCCAGGTGGCATCACAGCCCGTGAACGAATTTGGTAAGAATTTCTCTCTCTTTCACTGTCTTTGTTTCACGGGTTTTTAAAAGTAATTGATTTTTATAATGGGGTTTAGCTGCTTTTCACTGCTGTGTTTATGCTGCTTTACACCCACTAGACTCACTTACAGAGAGATATCAATACATAGGTTTTAAGATTCTTACTAGTCAGATATATTCTTGGGCGGTGAATAGGGGGTCTTGAGTCCAGTTCACTGAGCAAGGAGTAGGTCTTGTCTATTACATATTGGGTTTATCGAACGGTATCTGAGCTAATTTGAAACCCTTGTTTTATGCATCACCCCATCTCACCTTTCCCGTTAAGCAGCCATAGTGTGTTTTCTAAACGTGTGACTCTGTTCTGTTTTGTAATTCAGTTCAAGTGTAGCGGTTTTTACATTGCCTCTATAAGTGATATCTTAGGATCAGTGTCTTTTTCTGTGTGACTTATTTCACTTAGAATCGTCGTACCTAAATCCACTCATCATGCTGCTACTAGCCTTATGAGGTTGATTTCATGGCTGAGTGATATTCCTTTGTACATAAGGACCACAACTTCTTTATCCATTTTCCTCTTTCCTGGGATATTTAAGGTGTAACGAAGTGGAGGTTCTTGTCAGCAGAGCAGCCCTAAACTTTGGGGTGCCTGTGTCTTGCTGATTTTTAGTTTTCCCAATTTATACGCCCATGAGTGGAAGTGCCCTATGCTCTGTAAGCTGAGTTGTTTAGATGTTTCAGGACACACCGTACACTTCTCCAGAGTGGCTGTTGGCAATTTACATCCCGCCCATCAGCGTAGCAAGGCTCCCGTTTCTCCATGGCCTGTCCTGCATTTCTGGTTTTGACACTTTATTCAGCATGGCCCTTTTGACCGATGGGAAGCGAGACTTCTTTGTAGCGCTGATTTGCCTTTCCAGGTTGCTTGGTTGGCCAAAAAGGGCGTATGCGTTTTTTCCTGAATATATTCAGGAAAAAACGCATACGCCCTTTTTGGCCAAGGGCATCATTGTCGAGGTTTCGCCGCTTTTCCTGTGCTTTAAAGGCGATTCGAATCTACCTCCTGAAATCTGTTTCCTGCAATTGTGCCTTGCTTTCAAATCCTCTTCGTTGCCTTCCCTCGATATATTTGTGGACGAGAGTTATCATTTATAACTCTGCAGGTTTGTGAATTGCAGTGCCCCTGAGCTCCATTTTTCAACTCGCTTTCTTGAAGGCTGGCCGCAAAAGCGCAGGATTGCTTCAGGCCCTATTCTGGTTCCGGGCGCAGGCTGAGCCTGTGGTTAATTCTTCTTCCTGATGGGAAAATAGAGTGAGCTGTGCCTGTCCCAACACCTAGAGCTAGTCTCTCATTGGTTCCCCCTCTTCCCGTTCATCCTCAGGACAAATTGCAACCTGTACGGAACAGGAGGTTAAAGGTGCTGATTCTCCAAGGAGGGAGATTGCTAGTAAAGCGGCTGGAATGGCGAACCCGAGCCCAAGGAGATGAGAAATGAGGTGCGTTTTAGAAACGTTTCCCGATCACACGGTGTACCATCTTCTGGGTTTCTCATGCATGTTTTCGATGTAGGAAGATGCCCTTGAACCAGGAGATTTGGGACCCATGGGATGGGTACCACGCAGTATTCCTTTAAAGGGTCTGCGTTTGCTCCCCCAACCTCACCAAACCTCTCAGCCCCTGAGTGTCCACCCTTATGTCTCAATCACCTGTGGGTCTAGGTATGGTCAGTCCAGGTGGCATCACAGCCCCTGAACGAATTTGTTAAGAATTTCTCTCTCTTTCACTGTCTTTGTTTCACGGGTTTTTAAAAGTAATTGATTTTTATAATGGGGTTTAGCTGCTTTTCACTGCTGTGTTTATGCTGCTTTACACCCACTAGACTCACTTACAGAGAGATATCAATACATAGGTTTTAAGATTCTTACTAGTCAGATATATTCTTGGGCGGTGAATAGGGGGTCTTGAGTCCAGTTCACTGAGCAAGGAGTAGGTCTTGTCTATTACATATTGGGTTTATGGAACGGTATCTGAGCTAATTTCAAACCCTTGTTTTATGCATCACCCCATCTCACCTTTCCCGTTAAGCAGCCATAGTGTGTTTTCTAAACGTGTGACTCTGTTCTGTTTTGTAATTCAGTTCCTGTGTAGCGGTTTTTACATTCCCTCTATAAGTGATATCTTCTGATAAGTGTCTTTTTCTCTGTGACTTATTTCACTTACAATCGTCGTACCTAAATCCACTCATCATGCTGCTACTAGCCTTATGACGTTGATTTCATGGCTGAGTGATATTCCTTTGTACATAAGGACCACAACTTCTTTATCCATTTTCCTCTTTCCTGGGATATTTAAGGTGTAACGAAGTGGAGGTTCTTGTCAACAGAGCAGCCCTAAACTTTGGGGTGCCTGTGTCTTGCTGATTTGTAGTTTTCCCAATTTATAAGCCCATGAGTGGAAGTGCCCTATGCTCTGTAAGCTGAGTTGTTTAGATGTTTCAGGACACACCGTACACTTCTCCAGAGTGGCTGTTGGCAATTTACATCCCGCCCATCAGCGTAGCAAGGCTCCCGTTTCTCCATGGCCTGTCCTGCATTTCTGGTTTTGACACTTTATTCAGCATGGCCCTTTTGACCGATGGGAAGCGAGACTTCTTTGTAGCGCTGATTTGCCTTTCCAGGTTGCTTGGTTGGCCAAAAAGGGCGTATGCGTTTTTTCCTGAATATATTCAGGAAAAAACGCATACGCCCTTTTTGGCCAAGGGCATCATTGTCGAGGTTTCGCAGCTTTTCCTGTGCTTTAAAGGCGATTCGAATCTACCTCCTGAAATCTGTTTCCTGCAATTGTGCCTTGCTTTCAAATCCTCTTCGTTGCCTTCCCTCGATATATTTGTGGACGAGAGTTATCATTTATAACTCTGCAGGTTTGTGAATTGCAGTGCCCCTGAGCTCCATTTTTCAACTCGCTTTCTTGAAGGCTGGCCGCAAAAGCGCAGGATTGCTTCAGGCCCTATTCTGGTTCCGGGCGCAGGCTGAGCCTGTGGTTAATTCTTCTTCCTGATGGGAAAATAGAGTGAGCTGTGCCTGTCCCAACACCTAGAGCTAGTCTCTCATTGGTTCCCCCTCTTCCCGTTCATCCTCAGGACAAATTGCAACCTGTACGGAACAGGAGGTTAAAGGTGCTGATTCTCCAAGGAGGGAGATTGCTAGTAAAGCGGCTGGAATGGCGAACCCGAGCCCAAGGAGATGAGAAATGAGGAGCGTTTTAGAAACGTTTCCCGATCACACGGTGTACCATCTTCTGGGTTTCTCATGCATGTTTTCGATGTAGGAAGATGCCCTTGAACCTGGAGATTTGGGACCCATGGGATGGGTACCACGCAGTATTCCTTTAAAGGGTCTGCGTTTGCTCCCCCAACCTCACCAAACCTCTCAGCCCCTGAGTGTCCACCCTTATGTCTCAATCAGCTGTGGGTCTAGATATGGTCAATACAGGTGGCATCACAGCCCCTGAACGAATTTGGTAAGAATTTCTCTCTCTTTCACTGTCTTCGTTTCACGGGTTTTTAAAAGTAATTGATTTTTATAATGGGGTTTAGCTGCTTTTCACTGCTGTGTTTATGCTGCTTTACACCCACTAGACTCACTTACAGAGAGATATCAATACATAGGTTTTAAGATTCTTACTAGTCAGATATATTCTTGGGCGGTGAATAGGGGGTCTTGAGTCCAGTTCACTGAGCAAGGAGTAGGTCTTGTCTATTACATATTGGGTTTATCGAACGGTATCTGAGCTAATTTGAAACCCTTGTTTTATGCATCACCCCATCTCACCTTTCCCGTTAAGCAGCCATAGTGTGTTTTCTAAACGTGTGACTCTGTTCTGTTTTGTAATTCAGTTCAAGTGTAGCGGTTTTTACATTGCCTCTATAAGTGATATCTTAGGATCAGTGTCTTTTTCTGTGTGACTTATTTCACTTAGAATCGTCGTACCTAAATCCACTCATCATGCTGCTACTAGCCTTATGAGGTTGATTTCATGGCTGAGTGATATTCCTTTGTACATAAGGACCACAACTTCTTTATCCATTTTCCTCTTTCCTGGGATATTTAAGGTGTAACGAAGTGGAGGTTCTTGTCAGCAGAGCAGCCCTAAACTTTGGGGTGCCTGTGTCTTGCTGATTTTTAGTTTTCCCAATTTATACGCCCATGAGTGGAAGTGCCCTATGCTCTGTAAGCTGAGTTGTTTAGATGTTTCAGGACACACCGTACACTTCTCCAGAGTGGCTGTTGGCAATTTACATCCCGCCCATCAGCGTAGCAAGGCTCCCGTTTCTCCATGGCCTGTCCTGCATTTCTGGTTTTGACACTTTATTCAGCATGGCCCTTTTGACCGATGGGAAGCGAGACTTCTTTGTAGCGCTGATTTGCCTTTCCAGGTTGCTTGGTTGGCCAAAAAGGGCGTATGCGTTTTTTCCTGAATATATTCAGGAAAAAACGCATACGCCCTTTTTGGCCAAGGGCATCATTGTCGAGGTTTCGCCGCTTTTCCTGTGCTTTAAAGGCGATTCGAATCTACCTCCTGAAATCTGTTTCCTGCAATTGTGCCTTGCTTTCAAATCCTCTTCGTTGCCTTCCCTCGATATATTTGTGGACGAGAGTTATCATTTATAACTCTGCAGGTTTGTGAATTGCAGTGCCCCTGAGCTCCATTTTTCAACTCGCTTTCTTGAAGGCTGGCCGCAAAAGCGCAGGATTGCTTCAGGCCCTATTCTGGTTCCGGGCGCAGGCTGAGCCTCTGGTTAATTCTTCTTCCTGATGGGAAAATAGAGTGAGCTGTGCCTGTCCCAACACCTAGAGCTAGTCTCTCATTGGTTCCCCCTCTTCCCGTTCATCCTCAGGACAAATTGCAACCTGTACGGAACAGGAGGTTAAAGGTGCTGATTCTCCAAGGAGGGAGATTGCTAGTAAAGCGGCTGGAATGGCGAACCCGAGCCCAAGGAGATGAGAAATGAGGTGCGTTTTAGAAACGTTTCCCGATCACACGGTGTACCATCTTCTGGGTTTCTCATGCATGTTTTCGATGTAGGAAGATGCCCTTGAACCTGGAGATTTGGGACCCATGGGATGGGTACCACGCAGTATTCCTTTAAAGGGTCTGCGTTTGCTCCCCCAACCTCACCAAACCTCTCAGCCCCTGAGTGTCCACCCTTATGTCTCAATCACCTGTGGGTCTAGGTATGGTCAATCCAGGTGGCATCACAGCCCGTGAACGAATTTGGTAAGAATTTCTCTCTCTTTCACTGTCTTTGTTTCACGGGTTTTTAAAAGTAATTGATTTTTATAATGGGGTTTAGCTGCTTTTCACTGCTGTGTTTATGCTGCTTTACACCCACTAGACTCACTTACAGAGAGATATCAATACATAGGTTTTAAGATTCTTACTAGTCAGATATATTCTTGGGCGGTGAATAGGGGGTCTTGAGTCCAGTTCACTGAGCAAGGAGTAGGTCTTGTCTATTACATATTGGGTTTATGGAACGGTATCTGAGCTAATTTCAAACCCTTGTTTTATGCATCACCACATCTCACCTTTCCCGTTAAGCAGCCATAGTGTGTTTTCTAAACGTGTGACTCTGTTCTGTTTTGTAATTCAGTTCAAGTGTAGCGGTTTTTACATTCCCTCGATAAGTGATATCTTAGGATCAGTGTCTTTTTCTGTGTGACTTATTTCACTTAGAATCGTCGTACCTAAATCCACTCATCATGCTGCTACTAGCCTTATGAGGTTGATTTCATGGCTGAGTGATATTCCTTTGTACATAAGGACCACAACTTCTTTATCCATTTTCCTCTTTCCTGGGATATTTAAGGTGTAACGAAGTGGAGGTTCTTGTCAACAGAGCAGCCCTAAACTTTGGGGTGCCTGTGTCTTGCTGATTTTTAGTTTTCCCAATTTATACGCCCATGAGTGGAAGTGCCCTATGCTCTGTAAGCTGAGTTGTTTAGATGTTTCAGGACACACCGTACACTTCTCCAGAGTGGCTGTTGGCAATTTACATCCCGCCCATCAGCGTAGCAAGGCTCCCGTTTCTCCATGGCCTGTCCTGCATTTCTGGTTTTGACACTTTATTCAGCATGGCCCTTTTGACCGATGGGAAGCGAGACTTCTTTGTAGCGCTGATTTGCCTTTCCAGGTTGCTTGGTTGGCCAAAAAGGGCGTATGCGTTTTTTCCTGAATATATTCAGGAAAAAACGCATACGTCCTTTTTGGCCAAGGGCATCATTGTCGAGGTTTCGCCGCTTTTCCTGTGCTTTAAAGGCGATTCGAATCTACCTCCTGAAATCTGTTTCCTGCAATTCTGCCTTGCTTTCAAATCCTCTTCGTTGCCTTCCCTCGATATATTTGTGGACGAGAGTTATCATTTATAACTCTGCAGGTTTGTGAATTGCAGTGCCCCTGAGCTCCATTTTTCAACTCGCTTTCTTGAAGGCTGGCCGCAAAAGCGCAGGATTGCTTCAGGCCCTATTCTGGTTCCGGGCGCAGGCTGAGCCTGTGGTTAATTCTTCTTCCTGATGGGAAAATAGAGTGAGCTGTGCCTGTCCCAACACGTAGAGCTAGTCTCTCATTGGTTCCCCCTCTTCCCGTTCATCCTCAGGACAAATTGCAACCTGTACGGAACAGGAGGTTAAAGGTGCTGATTCTCCAAGGAGGGAGATTGCTAGTAAAGCGGCTGGAATGGCGAACCCGAGCCCAAGGAGATGAGAAATGAGGTGCGTTTTAGAAACGTTTCCCGATCACACGGTGTACCATCTTCTGGGTTTCTCATGCATGTTTTCGATGTAGGAAGATGCCCTTGAACCAGGAGATTTGGGACCCATGGGATGGGTACCACGCAGTATTCCTTTAAAGGGTCTGCGTTTGCTCCCCCAACCTCACCAAACCTCTCAGCCCCTGAGTGTCCACCCTTATGTCTCAATCACCTGTGGGTCTAGGTATGGTCAGTCCAGGTGGCATCACAGCCCCTGAACGAATTTGTTAAGAATTTCTCTCTCTTTCACTGTCTTTGTTTCACGGGTTTTTAAAAGTAATTGATTTTTATAATGGGGTTTAGCTGCTTTTCACTGCTGTGTTTATGCTGCTTTACACCCACTAGACTCACTTACAGAGAGATATCAATACATAGGTTTTAAGATTCTTACTAGTCAGATATATTCTTGGGCGGTGAATAGGGGGTCTTGAGTCCAGTTCACTGAGCAAGGAGTAGGTCTTGTCTATTACATATTGGGTTTATGGAACGGTATCTGAGCTAATTTCAAACCCTTGTTTTATGCATCACCCCATCTCACCTTTCCCGTTAAGCAGCCATAGTGTGTTTTCTAAACGTGTGACTCTGTTCTGTTTTGTAATTCAGTTCCTGTGTAGCGGTTTTTACATTCCCTCTATAAGTGATATCTTCTGATAAGTGTCTTTTTCTCTGTGACTTATTTCACTTACAATCGTCGTACCTAAATCCACTCATCATGCTGCTACTAGCCTTATGACGTTGATTTCATGGCTGAGTGATATTCCTTTGTACATAAGGACCACAACTTCTTTATCCATTTTCCTCTTTCCTGGGATATTTAAGGTGTAACGAAGTGGAGGTTCTTGTCAACAGAGCAGCCCTAAACTTTGGGGTGCCTGTGTCTTGCTGATTTGTAGTTTTCCCAATTTATACGCCCATGAGTGGAAGTGCCCTATGCTCTGTAAGCTGAGTTGTTTAGATGTTTCAGGACACACCGTACACTTCTCCAGAGTGGCTGTTGGCAATTTACATCCCGCCCATCAGCGTAGCAAGGCTCCCGTTTCTCCATGGCCTGTCCTGCATTTCTGGTTTTGACACTTTATTCAGCATGGCCCTTTTGACCGATGGGAAGCGAGACTTCTTTGTAGCGCTGATTTGCCTTTCCAGGTTGCTTGGTTGGCCAAAAAGGGCGTATGCGTTTTTTCCTGAATATATTCAGGAAAAAACGCATACGCCCTTTTTGGCCAAGGGCATCATTGTCGAGGTTTCGCAGCTTTTCCTGTGCTTTAAAGGCGATTCGAATCTACCTCCTGAAATCTGTTTCCTGCAATTGTGCCTTGCTTTCAAATCCTCTTCGTTGCCTTCCCTCAATATATTTGTGGACGAGAGTTATCATTTATAACTCTGCAGGTTTGTGAATTGCAGTGCCCCTGAGCTCCATTTTTCAACTCGCTTTCTTGAAGGCTGGCCGCAAAAGCGCAGGATTGCTTCAGGCCCTATTCTGGTTCCGGGCGCAGGCTGAGCCTGTGGTTAATTCTTCTTCCTGATGGGAAAATAGAGTGAGCTGTGCCTGTCCCAACACCTAGAGCTAGTCTCTCATTGGTTCCCCCTCTTCCCGTTCATCCTCAGGACAAATTGCAACCTGTACGGAACAGGAGGTTAAAGGTGCTGATTCTCCAAGGAGGGAGATTGCTAGTAAAGCGGCTGGAATGGCGAACCCGAGCCCAAGGAGATGAGAAATGAGGAGCGTTTTAGAAACGTTTCCCGATCACACGGTGTACCATCTTCTGGGTTTCTCATGCATGTTTTCGATGTAGGAAGATGCCCTTGAACCTGGAGATTTGGGACCCATGGGATGGGTACCACGCAGTATTCCTTTAAAGGGTCTGCGTTTGCTCCCCCAACCTCACCAAACCTCTCAGCCCCTGAGTGTCCACCCTTATGTCTCAATCAGCTGTGGGTCTAGATATGGTCAATACAGGTGGCATCACAGCCCCTGAACGAATTTGGTAAGAATTTCTCTCTCTTTCACTGTCTTCGTTTCACGGGTTTTTAAAAGTAATTGATTTTTATAATGGGGTTTAGCTGCTTTTCACTGCTGTGTTTATGCTGCTTTACACCCACTAGACTCACTTACAGAGAGATATCAATACATAGGTTTTAAGATTCTTACTAGTCAGATATATATCTTGGGCGGTGAATAGGGGGTCTTGAGTCCAGTTCACTGAGCAAGGAGTAGGTCTTGTCTATTACATATTGGGTTTATGGAACGGTATCTGAGCTAATTTGAAACCCTTGTTTTATGCATCACCCCATCTCACCTTTCCCGTTAAGCAGCCATAGTGTGTTTTCTAAACGTGTGACTCTGTTCTGTTTTGTAATTCAGTTCAAGTGTAGCGGTTTTTACATTGCCTCTATAAGTGATATCTTAGGATCAGTGTCTTTTTCTGTGTGACTTATTTCACTTAGAATCGTCGTACCTAAATCCACTCATCATGCTGCTACTAGCCTTATGAGGTTGATTTCATGGCTGAGTGATATTCCTTTGTACATAAGGACCACAACTTCTTTATCCATTTTCCTCTTTCCTGGGATATTTAAGGTGTAACGAAGTGGAGGTTCTTGTCAACAGAGCAGCCCTAAACTTTGGGGTGCCTGTGTCTTGCTGATTTTTAGTTTTCCCAATTTATACGCCCATGAGTGGAAGTGCCCTATGCTCTGTAAGCTGAGTTGTTTAGATGTTTCAGGACACACCGTACACTTCTCCAGAGTGGCTGTTGGCAATTTACATCCCGCCCATCAGCGTAGCAAGGCTCCCGTTTCTCCATGGCCTGTCCTGCATTTCTGGTTTTGACACTTTATTCAGCATGGCCCTTTTGACCGATGGGAAGCGAGACTTCTTTGTAGCGCTGATTTGCCTTTCCAGGTTGCTTGGTTGGCCAAAAAGGGCGTATGCGTTTTTTCCTGAATATATTCAGGAAAAAACGCATACGCCCTTTTTGGCCAAGGGCATCATTGTCGAGGTTTCGCCGCTTTTCCTGTGCTTTAAAGGCGATTCGAATCTACCTCCTGAAATCTGTTTCCTGCAATTGTGCCTTGCTTTCAAATCCTCTTCGTTGCCTTCCCTCGATATATTTGTGGACGAGAGTTATCATTTATAACTCTGCAGGTTTGTGAATTGCAGTGCCCCTGAGCTCCATTTTTCAACTCGCTTTCTTGAAGGCTGGCCGCAAAAGCGCAGGATTGCTTCAGGCCCTATTCTGGTTCCGGGCGCAGGCTGAGCCTGTGGTTAATTCTTCTTCCTGATGGGAAAATAGAGTGAGCTGTGCCTGTCCCAACACCTAGAGCTAGTCTCTCATTGGTTCCCCCTCTTCCCATTCATCCTCAGGACAAATTGCAACCTGTACGGAACAGGAGGTTAAAGGTGCTGATTCTCCAAGGAGGGAGATTGCTAGTAAAGCGGCTGGAATGGCGAACCCGAGCCCAAGGAGATGAGAAATGAGGTGCGTTTTAGAAACGTTTCCCGATCACACGGTGTACCATCTTCTGGGTTTCTCATGCATGTTTTCGATGTAGGAAGATGCCCTTGAACCAGGAGATTTGGGACCCATGGGATGGGTACCACGCAGTATTCCTTTAAAGGGTCTGCGTTTGCTCCCCCAACCTCACCAAACCTCTCAGCCCCTGAGTGTCCACCCTTATGTCTCAATCACCTGTGGGTCTAGGTATGGTCAATCCAGGTGGCATCACAGACCCTGAACGAATTTGTTAAGAATTTCTCTCTCTTTCACTGTCTTTGTTTCACGGGTTTTTAAAAGTAATTGATTTTTATAATGGGGTTTAGCTGCTTTTCACTGCTGTGTTTATGCTGCTTTACACCCACTAGACTCACTTACAGAGAGATATCAATACATAGGTTTTAGGATTCTTACTAGTCAGATATATTCTTGGGCGGTGAATAGGGGGTCTTGAGTCCAGTTCACTGAGCAAGGAGTAGGTCTTGTCTATTACATATTGGGTTTATGGAACGGTATCTGAGCTAATTTCAAACCCTTGTTTTATGCATCACCCCATCTCACCTTTCCCGTTAAGCAGCCATAGTGTGTTTTCTAAACGTGTGACTCTGTTCTGTTTTGTAATTCAGTTCATGTGTAGCGGTTTTTACATTCCCTCTATAAGTGATATCTTCTGATAAGTGTCTTTTTCTCTGTGACTTATTTCACTTACAATCGTCGTACCTAAATCCACTCATCATGCTGCTACTAGCCTTATGACGTTGATTTCATGGCTGAGTGATATTCCTTTGTACATAAGGACCACAACTTCTTTATCCATTTTCCTCTTTCCTGGGATATTTAAGGTGTAACGAAGTGGAGGTTCTTGTCAACAGAGCAGCCCTAAACTTTGGGGTGCCTGTGTCTTGCTGATTTTTAGTTTTCCCAATTTATAAGCCCATGAGTGGAAGTGCCCTATGCTCTGTAAGCTGAGTTGTTTAGATGTTTCAGGACACACCGTACACTTCTCCAGAGTGGCTGTTGGCAATTTACATCCCGCCCATCAGCGTAGCAAGGCTCCCGTTTCTCCATGGCCTGTCCTGCATTTCTGGTTTTGACACTTTATTCAGCATGGCCCTTTTGACCGATGGGAAGCGAGACTTCTTTGTAGCGCTGATTTGCCTTTCCAGGTTGCTTGGTTGGCCAAAAAGGGCGTATGCGTTTTTTCCTGAATATATTCAGGAAAAAACGCATACGCCCTTTTTGGCCAAGGGCATCATTGTCGAGGTTTCGCCGCTTTTCCTGTGCTTTAAAGGCGATTCGAATCTACCTCCTGAAATCTGTTTCCTGCAATTGTGCCTTGCTTTCAAATCCTCTTCGTTGCCTTCCCTCGATATATTTGTGGACGAGAGTTATCATTTATAACTCTGCAGGTTTGTGAATTGCAGTGCCCCTGAGCTCCATTTTTCAACTCGCTTTCTTGAAGGCTGGCCGCAAAAGCGCAGGATTGCTTCAGGCCCTATTCTGGTTCCGGGCGCAGGCTGAGCCTGTGGTTAATTCTTCTTCCTGATGGGAAAATAGAGTGAGCTGTGCCTGTCCCAACACCTAGAGCTAGTCTCTCATTGGTTCCCCCTCTTCCCGTTCATCCTCAGGACAAATTGCAACCTGTACGGAACAGGAGGTTAAAGGTGCTGATTCTCCAAGGAGGGAGATTGCTAGTAAAGCGGCTGGAATGGCGAACCCGAGCCCAAGGAGATGAGAAATGAGGAGCGTTTTAGAAACGTTTCCCGATCACACGGTGTACCATCTTCTGGGTTTCTCATGCATGTTTTCGATGTAGGAAGATGCCCTTGAACCTGGAGATTTGGGACCCATGGGATGGGTACCACGCAGTATTCCTTTAAAGGGTCTGCGTTTGCTCCCCCAACCTCACCAAACCTCTCAGCCCCTGAGTGTCCACCCTTATGTCTCAATCAGCTGTGGGTCTAGATATGGTCAATACAGGTGGCATCACAGCCCCTGAACGAATTTGGTAAGAATTTCTCTCTCTTTCACTGTCTTCGTTTCACGGGTTTTTAAAAGTAATTGATTTTTATAATGGGGTTTAGCTGCTTTTCACTGCTGTGTTTATGCTGCTTTACACCCACTAGACTCACTTACAGAGAGATATCAATACATAGGTTTTAAGATTCTTACTAGTCAGATATATTCTTGGGCGGTGAATAGGGGGTCTTGAGTCCAGTTCACTGAGCAAGGAGTAGGTCTTGTCTATTACATATTGGGTTTATGGAACGGTATCTGAGCTAATTTGAAACCCTTGTTTTATGCATCACCCCATCTCACCTTTCCCGTTAAGCAGCCATAGTGTGTTTTCTAAACGTGTGACTCTGTTCTGTTTTGTAATTCAGTTCAAGTGTAGCGGTTTTTACATTGCCTCTATAAGTGATATCTTAGGATCAGTGTCTTTTTCTGTGTGACTTATTTCACTTAGAATCGTCGTACCTAAATCCACTCATCATGCTGCTACTAGCCTTATGAGGTTGATTTCATGGCTGAGTGATATTCCTTTGTACATAAGGACCACAACTTCTTTATCCATTTTCCTCTTTCCTGGGATATTTAAGGTGTAACGAAGTGGAGGTTCTTGTCAACAGAGCAGCCCTAAACTTTGGGGTGCCTGTGTCTTGCTGATTTTTAGTTTTCCCAATTTATACGCCCATGAGTGGAAGTGCCCTATGCTCTGTAAGCTGAGTTGTTTAGATGTTTCAGGACACACCGTACACTTCTCCAGAGTGGCTGTTGGCAATTTACATCCCGCCCATCAGCGTAGCAAGGCTCCCGTTTCTCCATGGCCTGTCCTGCATTTCTGGTTTTGACACTTTATTCAGCATGGCCCTTTTGACCGATGGGAAGCGAGACTTCTTTGTAGCGCTGATTTGCCTTTCCATGTTGCTTGGTTGGCCAAAAAGGGCGTATGCGTTTTTTCCTGAATATATTCAGGAAAAAACGCATACGCCCTTTTTGGCCAAGTGCATCATTGTCGAGGTTTCACCGCTTTTCCTGTGCTTTAAAGGCGATTCGAATCTACCTCCTGAAATCTGTTTCCTGCAATTCTGCCTTGCTTTCAAATCCTCTTCGTTGCCTTCCCTCGATATATTTGTGGACGAGAGTTATCATTTATAACTCTGCAGGTTTGTGAATTGCAGTGCCCCTGAGCTCCATTTTTCAACTCGCTTTCTTGAAGGCTGGCCGCAAAAGCGCAGGATTGCTTCAGGCCCTATTCTGGTTCCGGGCGCAGGCTGAGCCTGTGGTTAATTCTTCTTCCTGATGGGAAAATAGAGTGAGCTGTGCCTGTCCCAACACCTAGAGCTAGTCTCTCATTGGTTCCCCCTCTTCCCGTTCATCCTCAGGACAAATTGCAACCTGTACGGAACAGGAGGTTAAAGGTGCTGATTCTCCAAGGAGGGAGATTGCTAGTAAAGCGGCTGGAATGGCGAACCCGAGCCCAAGGAGATGAGAAATGAGGAGCGTTTTAGAAACGTTTCCCGATCACACGGTGTACCATCTTCTGGGTTTCTCATGCATGTTTTCGATGTAGGAAGATGCCCTTGAACCTGGAGATTTGGGACCCATGGGATGGGTACCACGCAGTATTCCTTTAAAGGGTCTGCGTTTGCTCCCCCAACCTCACCAAACCTCTCAGCCCCTGAGTGTCCACCCTTATGTCTCAATCACCTGTGGGTCTAGGTATGGTCAATCCAGGTGGCATCACAGCCCGTGAACGAATTTGGTAAGAATTTCTCTCTCTTTCACTGTCTTTGTTTCACGGGTTTTTAAAAGTAATTGATTTTTATAATGGGGTTTAGCTGCTTTTCACTGCTGTGTTTATGCCGCTTTACATCCACAAGTCTCACTTACAGAGAGATATCAATACATAGGTTTTAAGATTCTTACTACTCAGATATATTCTTGGGCGGTGAATAGGGGGTCTTGAGTCCACTTCACTGAGCAAGGAGTAGGTCTTGTCTATTACATATTGGGTTTATGGAACGGTATCTGAGCTAATTTGAAACCCTTGTTTTATGCATCACCCCATCTCACCTTTCCCGTTAAGCAGCCATAGTGTGTTTTCTAAACGTGTGACTCTGTTCTGTTTTGTAATTCAGTTCAAGTGTAGCGGTTTTTACATTGCCTCTATAAGTGATATCTTAGGATCAGTGTCTTTTTCTGTGTGACTTATTTCACTTAGAATCGTCGTACCTAAATCCACATATCATGCTGCTACTAGCCTTATGAGGTTGATTTCATGGCTGAGTGATATTCCATTGTACATAAGGACCACAACTTCTTTATCCATTTTCCTCTTTCCTGGGATATTTAAGGTGTAACGAAGTGGAGGTTCTTGTCAACAGAGCAGCCCTAAACTTTGGGGTGCCTGTGTCTTGCTGATTTTTAGTTTTCCCAATTTATACGCCCATGAGTGGAAGTGCCCTATGCTCTGTAAGCTGAGTTGTTTAGATGTTTCAGGACACACCGTACACTTCTCCAGAGTGGCTGTTGGCAATTTACATCCCGCCCATCAGCGTAGCAAGGCTCCCGTTTCTCCATGGCCTGTCCTGCATTTCTGGTTTTGACACTTTATTCAGCATGGCCCTTTTGACCGATGGGAAGCGAGACTTCTTTGTAGCGCTGATTTGCCTTTCCAGGTTGCTTGGTTGGCCAAAAAGGGCGTATGCGTTTTTTCCTGAATATATTCAGGAAAAAACGCATACGCCCTTTTTGGCCAAGGGCATCATTGTCGAGGTTTCGCCGCTTTTCCTGTGCTTTAAAGGCGATTCGAATCTACCTCCTGAAATCTGTTTCCTGCAATTGTGCCTTGCTTTCAAATCCTCTTCGTTGCCTTCCCTCGATATATTTGTGGACGAGAGTTATCATTTATAACTCTGCAGGTTTGTGAATTGCAGTGCCCCTGAGCTCCATTTTTCAACTCGCTTTCTTGAAGGCTGGCCGCAAAAGCGCAGGATTGCTTCAGGCCCTATTCTGGTTCCGGGCGCAGGCTGAGCCTGTGGTTAATTCTTCTTCCTGATGGGAAAATAGAGTGAGCTGTGCCTGTCCCAACACCTAGAGCTAGTCTCTCATTGGTTCCCCCTCTTCCCGTTCATCCTCAGGACAAATTGCAACCTGTACGGAACAGGAGGTTAAAGGTGCAGATTCTCCAAGGAGGGAGATTGCTAGTAAAGCGGCTGGAATGGCAAACCCGAGCCCAAGGAGATCAGAAATGAGGAGCGTTTTAGAAACCTTTCCCGATCACACGGTGTACCATCTTCTGGGTTTCTCATGCATGTTTTCGATGTAGGAAGATGCCCTTGAACCTGGAGATTTGGGACCCATGGGATGGGTACCACGCAGTATTCCTTTAAAGGGTCTGCGTTTGCTCCCCCAACCTCACCAAACCTCTCAGCCCCTGAGTGTCCACCCTTATGTCTCAATCAGCTGTGGGTCTAGATATGGTCAATACAGGTGGCATCACAGCCCCTGAACGAATTTGGTAAGAATTTCTCTCTCTTTCACTGTCTTCGTTTCACGGGTTTTTAAAAGTAATTGATTTTTATAATGGGGTTTAGCTGCTTTTCACTGCTGTGTTTATGCTGCTTTACACCCACTAGACTCACTTACAGAGAGATATCAATACATAGGTTTTAAGATTCTTACTAGTCAGATATATTCTTGGGCGGTGAATAGGGGGTC